>NC_089742.1:15126665-15166665 GCF_040412425.1 Macrobrachium rosenbergii
CAGTTCCAATCATTTAATTTCTTGTTTGCTTTTTCAGAGTATTGTGTTTAAATTAATACCACTGTTCGAAAAGGATATTTATCTAAACATTATATCTTCTGCAAATGCCTTGTTTTTTAATATTATTTCGTTTTCCTTCAGTCTCTAATCTTGGGCAGATATTTGACGCCTTAGTTCATCCTTCGTTTTAAAAAAAAGATTTTTCCTCTCTAAAAGCTTTTTAAGCAATCGTACTCCGGTAAACACTCCAGTTCCATGCTAATCAGAGTAGGAACTTACTTCATTTTTGACCAGGATACTTTAATTTCAGCTTTCTCCCTGTTCATACATATTGTGTAAATTGTACCTTGCATTAGTTGAAATCTCCAATTTTAAATCTGTTTTATAAAGAATGATAAGAACGCCAGAATTCTTAGAAATGATCACCACAAGTTGAGATGATTTGAAATTCTCAGGACTTCACGATGTGACTAAGATGTGACTAACATTACTAAAAAGGAAATTTATTCACTATTTTGTCATTTAATAGATTTTACGTAAAGTCACTACAAATATAATAGCAAAATATATGGGAACGACGATTACTTTCATGAAAAACAAAACCACGCGTAGCATCCGACAAATATTCTCCATAATAAAATAGTTAGTGATCAGGGACCCCTCTTCCTCTATAAAAACTAATGTCATGATACCATTTTCCTCTTTCTAATACATACTTTAAAACTATTTAGAACTGTAATTTAATAATGTGGACAGAAAATTATTCCAAAATCTCAGTACTTTACCAACTCTTTTTCTTTAAATTATGCCATTTATTAACATAATTTCTTCAGCATGAAAAAAAGAAAGCTAAATTGCAATTAGTTTAATTTAAGGAGGAATAATTCAATATTAACATTTAATAACTGTCAGCTAACTTGCATTTATTGCCGGTCAGCTCTTAATGTAAATATGCATAGTTCCTTCAGTATGAAGGACTGTATGGAATATAAAATGAGCATGTATCATAGCAAAATATTGATATCTCTATTGGGTAATAAATGTGAAATTCGGATCATCAAGGAATATTTCATGAGTGTTATTTTATTAACCCTCCCTTCAAACGAGTGTTACAATTCTCCTATATTTTTACCTATCATGTATGTAAATGCCTCTCTACTTTCATTATAATCAGTATAATTTCCCGTATAATTCATGAAAATGCTTCCTACGATTAGTATTCTAATTATTATTATTAGATGAAGTAGTAAATTTCATAAAGTTCGGTTTTCTGGTAATCTTTAATACTGAAATGAACTGTTTACCTAGTTAGAGTCATAAGAAGTTTATATTTATTTGGGAATGAATTATATATATATATATATATATATATATATATATATATATATATATATATATATATATATATATATATATATATATATATATATATATATATATATATATACAATCAGTATGCTACAAACATCCTTTAGTATCAATTCATCGGAAATAGTATATTTTCATATATGTTACCGAAGGGGAATTTTTTAATTAATAATAAGTTCGTCGTCTCGTGGGCTCGAACCAGCGAAGACAAGAACTCAGGACCACAGTGGACGCATTTTAACCCACGCAGCCAGCAAGTGAGGTATAAGTGGATATCGTCTTCCCATATACAAATCGCCCGTCGAACTCAGGTGTTTGTATTTGGAGACGATATTCACCCACCTCTGCCATGCTAACCACGTAGTGCCGTTTGTCGCACACAGCCGTATTATGACTTTTTTTATCACATCACAGTGATTCATATTCAATCAGTAAGCTACAAACGTCCTTTAATATCCAATTCGCTCTACCTCGGAAATAGTATATTTTCATATATGTTACCGAAGGGGAATTTTTTAATTGATAATAAGTTCGTCATCTCGTGGGCTCGAACCAGCGATGACAAGAACTCAGGACTACAGGAGACGTATTTTAACCCACGCGGCCAGCAAGTGAGGTATAAGTGGATTTCGTCTTCCCATATACAAATCGCCCGTCGAACTCAGGTGTTTGTATTTGGAGACGATATTCACCCACCTCTGCCATGCTAACCACGTAGTGCGTTTGTCACACGCAGCCATATTATGACTTTTTTTATCACATCACCGTGATTCATATTCAATCAGTAAGCTACAAACGTCCTTTAATATCCAATTCGCTCTACCACGGTAATAGTATATTTTCATATATGTTACAGAAGGGGAATTTTTTAATTGATAATAAGTTCGTCGTCTCGTGGGCTCGAACCAGCGAAGACAAGAGCTCAGGACTACAGTGGACGCATTTTAACCCACGCGGCCAGCAAGTGAGGTATAAGTGGATATCGTCTTCCCATATACAAATTGCCCGTCGAACTCAGGTGTTTGTATTTGGAGACGATATTCACGGTGATGTGATAAAAAAAGTCATAATATGGCTGAGTGCAACAAACGCACTACGTGGTTAGCATGGCAGAGGTGGATGAATATCGTCTCCAAATACAAACACCTGAGTTCGAATACGATTTGTATCTGGGAAGACGATATCCACTTATACCTCACTTCCTGGCCGCGTGGGTTAAAATGCGTCCACTGTAGTCCTGAGTTCTTGTCTTTGCTGGTTCGAGCCCACGAGACGACGAACTTATTATCAATTAAAAAATTCCCCTTTTGTAACATATATAAGGATATACTATTTCCGAGGTAGAGCGAATTGGATATTAAAGGACGTTTGTAGCTTACTGATTGAATATGAATCACGGTGATGTGATAAAAAAAGTCATAATATGGCTGCATGTGACAAACGCACTACGTGGTTAGCATGGCAGAGGTGGGCGAATATCGTCTCCAAATACAAACACCTGAGTTCGACCGGTGATTCGTATATGGGAAGACGATATCCACTTATACCTCACTTGCTGGCTGCGTGGGTTAAAATGCGTCCACTGTAGTCCTGAGTTCTTGTCTTCGCTGGTTCGAGCCCACGAGACGACGGAACTTATTATCAATTAAAAATTCCCTTCGGTAACATATATGAAAATATACTATTTCGAGGTAGAGCGAATTGACATTAAAGACGTTTGTAGCTTACTGATTGAATATGAATGACGGTGATGTGATAAAAAAGTCATAATATTTGCTGCATGCGACAAACGCACTCACGTGGTTATATAGAGGTGGGTGAATATCGTCTCCAAATACAAACATTTGAGTTCGACGGGCGATTTGTATATGGGAAGACGATATCCACTTATACCTCACTTGCTGGCCGCGTGGGTTAAAAATCGTCCACTGTAGTCCTGAGTTCTTGTCTTCGCTGGTTCGAGCCCAGGAGACGATGAACTTATTATCAATTAAAAAATTCCCCTTCGGTAACATATATGAAAATATACTATTTCGAGGTAGAGCGAATTGGATATTAAAGGACGTTTGTAGCTTACCGATTGAACATTGATGTGATAAAAGATATATATATATATATATATGATAAAATATATGTATATATATATATATATATATATATATATATATATATATATATATATATATATATATATATATATATATATATATATATATATATATATATATATATATATATATATGTATGTGTGTTTGCGTGTTTGTATCTACGCGACGTTTGAAACGTTTCTTATTCTACTGAACAATATATTTGCATTACCGCGAAAATACCTGTATACAGTGCGCAGACAAGAACGGGGCAACATTGGTAGGGTTAGTTAAATACAAATACCTGATAGTTAGTCAAGTATAATGGTTCATACTCTTGGTGGAGAATAGTAAGGGGCTAGTCGCTTAATACGAAGTGTTCTGCTGAGATTCAGTAAAAAGGGAGAATATCCTCTGTGCTTATCCTACAAATGAGGAGATACAATAACACACACATTCACACACATTCACACATACATATATATATATATATATATATATATATATATATATATATATATATATATATATATATATATATATATATATATATATATATATATATATATATATATATATATATATATATATATATATATATATATATATATATATATATATATATATATATATATATATATATATATATATATATATATATATATATATATATATATATATATATATATATATATATATATATATATATATATATGTATTTATAAGTGAATGCTTGTACATTTGTTTGGATGCTATAGAAATCCGAATTGCTTTATAGACCCAGACAAAATTTTGCACACGACCTCAATGTCACCCCAGAAAGTTTTATAACTCAAAATCAAACCCCTACCCCATGACAGACATACAAACACAGACAAAACAAATTAAATTTTCCTTTTTAGGTCACCTTTTCTTTCAGTGCTTTATGGGTTAATTCTCATTTTTCACCTGATGCTTCACCTTTTCTTCCAGGCGCTGTCAGGCATATGATTAACCCACAGCAATAAATCTAAATCCCCTGTAAAATCAACTTTTTATTAGAATTTACGTGAATTTTGATAATAATTTATGAGAATTATTAATAAAAATTTTTATTACCTCTATAAAATCAACAATGAAAACCTACAGGGCATAAAACTAGAAGTTCCAGCTTCCCTCCCACTGCTGCATGAAAGGAATCGCTGCCATATAGCACTACCAGTTATACGTAACCGTTATTATTTTTAAATACAAATCGTGTTATTCTATAAATGTATTGTTACAAAGTCTTAAATTCAATATACAATATTTTATATGAGATTTGTCATAAGAAAATGCTTTAAAAGTGTAAATTATTCGCGATTTTTGTTCCATAAAAACCTTGCCAGTTTGAGTGTCTGGTGGAAAGGACCAGTTACATCACATAAGCCCCTGTATATTAATGATGCAACAATTATGTCTAAGGAAATATTTATGAACCATTAATCTCAAAAACTGTTCGTTATAATGAGCGTGTTTTTAATCCCATGGGTTAATTTTATGTGAAGGTTGGCTTACCAAACGTTTCATTCACATAAATCTAAAAGAAAAAAAAATAGGAGGCGAACATACATCGAAAAATTAATTACAGGTTCCAGTTAATCACAAACAAATTCATAAAAAAACAACAAAATCTTACTTCGAAGGTCAATGTAATGAAAAACATTATATATTGTTAACAACCTGTAATTCTTTTACATTATAAATGAGAGAGAGAGAGAGAGAGAGAGAGAGAGAGAGAGAGAGAGAGAGAGAGAGAGATTTTTCAAGAACTGTGAATGGGAATGGGTCTCAAGTTCTCAACTAATATATCGATATCGTATTTGACCTAAATGCCAGTGGTCCGAAGGTTTTTCTTCCTTTGAAAACAAAGATGTGTAAAAGAGTCATTAATTATCAAGAAGTGAAGATAAAATTTCAGGGAAATTGAATACATTATTTAAACTTATAGAAAATACATAAGAGTAGTTAGGGGACAACAGTGTTTGACAAACTATTCTGTACACGTTCTGGTTGCTCTTTGTTTATCCTAGCATTTTTTATCATGGAACCCGGACAATAAAATCTCCAAATGTTTCAAATCTTCTTCATAGGAATACTCTGCTGATTTATTTCTCTTTACCAAAATATGAACATTGGCCAATTATTATCCAGTATTAATGTAGAAGAGAAAAGAATTAGAAGGGAAAATGAGAGGACTCAAAATAAAATAATCTAAAATGATGCAGCCATATTATTTAATAATAATAATAATAATAATAATAATAATAATAATAATAATAATAATAATAATAATAATAATAATAAAATAAAGTGCCTGCTTTCCAAATCACAGTTTTTTGTTGTGGAAAGATGACATAATAATAGTCCTATAATTACATCATCAAAGGAAGGGTATAGACATATTCGGGAACGTTTTCATTTGGCAACATGAATAAACAGTTACATGTATACGAGGTTTATGTGGGAGTATCAAAACCACCCTCACGCCCGCTACCTCCCCACAAATACGACCAGAAGCTACTTTATAACGTTTACGGGATGGTCTGTGAAGAAGATCCCACTCTGGCATAGAGGCTTAATCTACAACAACAGCAGTTATATAGATCAGTACTTCTCCGACTTCGTTCAGACCACGCTGCGTTCAACAGACGCCACACTTCATTTCCTGCTCTGTTATACATAACTGTATCGTTACAGTGGTAAAATGAAATCTTTCCCGAATGTGTGTGTATATATACTATTCCTTTCGTGATATTAATACAATGCTAATATTACGCGTTCTTTTTCCTACAAAAAAATTATTATTACATTATAGAGATCTTCTATAAATCAGACTCTGCTTATGCATAAATGATAATAATAATAATAATAATAATAATAATAATAATAATAATAATAATAATAATAATAATAATAATAATAATAAACAATTTCATTATTAACTTGAAATTTCTCAAACTTTTCGTTTTGAGTGATTGCATTTTTTCGTAATATCAACCCAAAAGAAATTTCTGTTATGTGCCTCCAAATGCTGGAGGCTTCCAAAACGATTCATTAGTGCAGACATATCGTTTAATTAAAACAATGAGCCATGAGATTTGCAATTAGCTGGAGCAAATTTAATTGCCAGTATGAAGCAAAGTCGCTCCGAGAAAATGTGTCGTTTTGGGAAAAACCTGTTAATAACAGCTGAGGTTAATCTGGATTCTATGCTTTGTTATTTACTTAATTGTTGATTCTCATTCATCAGTAAAACAACCTGTGGCCTGTATTTCAACTGTAAATCGAGTGTTTGAGAATTCTTCTGAAATTTTTTTCGATTTTAAGTGCTTGGAAGGATGAAACAAAAATAAAAATAACATATTTATGAACTATTTTTCACATGGTCACTAATATTTCTGTTAATAAGGATATTAATTTCAATACTTCCTTTGTTGATGCTGATGTTAATGGATTTGTCATATGTGTTTTTGAGTGAATTCCTTTCTTCCGTCATTCGCTCTTTTACTGCTCTGGTAATGACCATAGAATAACTGAGAGCATATATGTAACATCCTCAGACAAGTGGATCAGATTAGTTCAAGAGGTCCATTTTCATTTTGAGGCACGACTGCAAAAGTTCCTAATTAAATTCTTTGACTTTTATTCCAGAAGTTTACGACCTTTGAAGCCGGTCTCCTCTTATTACCCATATCATTCCTTCGAACCAACACCAATTCATAAGCCGCTCAGTTTCTGGGTAAGGGTGAGATGGAAGTTGTTATTTCAGGCAAACCAAATATAAAGTCTCAAAGGAGGACGCAATTGCAGAGTGGCTGGTGATCAAATATGAAGAAAACCAAAAAATGCCATAATAAAGTAGTGTTTCTGATAAATGGCTCAACAAATAAAGTTTTATTTGTATATTTTGCAACATTTTACTTTTTTGGGTTCTCCCGAAAATTTTAAGATATGAGAAAATAAATATTTCGTTCAATATGTTAATAGACAAACGCAATAAAATCTTAACTTTTCCAATTCCTGACATATCCGTTGAAAATCCTGAAATCCACAAGGCATTAAAAGATAAATTGTTCTTTACATTCGAGATTCAAAAATGGAGATTTGTTACTTTTACAGTACACGGAATTCGTGTATGTAACTGTAAACTGCATATCAAAATAATAATATCCAGAAGATCCCTAAAATCGCTTGGACGTTGGCAGCCAATTATATTAATTTAGAAGAATATAAATGGGATATACTTTTCTTTTCAGAAGCCAGTCTATTTTTAGCATATGTATTATGTTATCCATTCTTCACCTTACGTTGCAAATTCATGTCAATCGTCTTAAGTAACTTGGCTTATAAACAAAATGGAATAAGCAAAAAGGAATGTAATTAACGAACGTCCTAAAAGCATTAGTACAACAAGAAAGCTTTTTATCCAATGAGGATCCACAATATTTTAAATGGAATTATAATATTGATTTCTAAAGCAAAAGATTCCAATATTTTTGCGGACAAGAGGATTAAACATATTTCACTGAAGCAATATTTTTTCCTTTTACAGTTCCCAAAGAATGGCTGTCACGCCATTTTTATTTAAAATACGAAATGTGAAAAGCTAGGTCTGGTGCCATCGACGTCTGATCCAGTATCCAGGGGTCTTGGTCTGGCCATATTCTGTTACAAATGTTTGGAGTGTTTGTAATCTATGTTGACATAAATAGAGAATGGTGAACCTGGTAGTTAGTTATACTATTTCAGTGGGGAGCAGTCAAGTTGACGATAAGCTGAATTTTCTTATAGCAACTTCATCAAAAATATATGGGTACGAAACAGAAAAGCGACACCTGTTGGAACTAGACTTTTTGGAAGAAGTATTTATACCCCCCACAAGAGCAGACAATTACGCTCAAGACAAGCACATTATCATACACACATGTATGTATGTATGTATGTATGTATATATATATATATATATATATATATATATATATATATATATATATATCTATATATATATATATATATATATATATATATATATATATATATATACATATATATATATACATATATATATATATATATATATATAAATATATATATATATATATATATATATATATATATATATATATATATATATATATATATATATATATATATATATATATATATATATATATATATAATATATATATATATATATATATATACAAAAGATATATATATATATATATATATATATATATATATATATATATATATATATATATATATATATATATATATATATATATATATATATATATATATATATATATATATATATATATATATATATATATATATATATATATATATATATATATATATATATATATATATATATATATATATATATATATATATATATATATATAATCATATATATATATATATATATATATATATATATATATATATATATATATATATATATATATATATATATATATATATATATATATATATATATATATATATATATATATATATATATATATATATATATATATATATATATATATATATATATATATATATATATATATATATATATATATATATATATATATATATATATATATATATATATATATATATATATATATATATATATATATATATATATATATATATATATATATATATATATATATATATATATATATATATATATATATGTATATATATATATATATATATATATATATATATATATATATATATATATATATATATATATATATATATATATATATATATATAGAACATTTAACACTTTTGTTTTCGTCAGATAACAGTTCATCAACATCGTTATATATGTCAAATAAAACTATAAATGAAACAGCGAGTTTTCACCTACTATTGCAGCCTCATCAGACTAAACCAGATTACGTATATGCTGCCTATATCAGGTGGTATGACATATACATTTTAATATGCACAACAATGATTCCTTATTGCTTTTAGGGGTCCATCTATCACAAAATGATTATTGAATAAAGGATTTTGGCGAATTGACATTGCAATGTAAATTCTGTGTTGCTTTTCGTTTGCAACAGCACATCTGATAAATGGAATAGTGTTTGACAAATATCATATAATATTTGATTCCAAAAAGTACGATATAATAGTCTAATATTTAATGTTTAAGTTACTACCACAAACTTAAAGGAAATATATAAAATTCATGACATTCAATACTTAAATAATATATGAAATAATTTGTCTAAGCATGGAAAGGTTAGACATCTTAATTACAATCCTCTTGTTTACAATACAGATATGACACTAATCATATTTTTGTTTTACTTTTAATGTTAGAAACACTCATTTACGAGGCAAATTGTAATAAAAGATGAGAAAAGCACTTCTCCTGAAAATGCCGAGGGTTTTTGGATGTAATAACCTTTATGGCCAGAGGCCCTTTCCAACCAAGCTGACAGTATCAACTTTGGATGTCGTTTTTCCTCAAAAAATCCTGGTAATAGATTTCAGTGATATGCGTTGTTATTTCATCCCTCCCCTAATACTAGATGATTTTTTATGAATTAGAAGTACTGCAGTTTTATCGACTCACGAATTTAGTTAATCGGACAGCGATACATAACATGGTTCTCCATTGCAAACCAATAAACGTCTGGAATCCTGTTTCATCATCCTTATGTCTGGAGTTTATGTTGCCTGACAGTTTTAAAGTGCATAAAAGTCTTGCCTCGAAGATTATTTCTATTATGTAATTGCCTCTTACAAAGATCTTGTGTACTTTGAGTGAAATTTCTTACTTGTGTTATAGCAATATATTTTTTTATAGTAATCCAACTTATATGCTTAATGATAACAAATAAAAGGTTGATTACAACATCTTCATCAACTCAGAAAGATAGAAAGAACCATGGAAATACTGGAACAAATTTAAGAAAGGCAAATACTAGAACATACCAGGACTGACACTATGAAAGAGAGAAGGAAAAGATCGAGTGCAAGAACAGGGTATTGGTATTACAGAAAGGGAAAGAAACTGCTATATGAAACGTCAGTAAGTTATTTTTAATGAAGAGTTGCGGAACTGGTGAGGGGAAGGAAAAGAAAGAGTAATTGGGTCACACTCAGGAAATAAAAAAAAGTGGCAATTCCGGAAAAATAAGTGAAGGGAGAAGAAAAAAATTAAATAAAAGTTCTTATTTATTTTACTCAGTAAGTTAATTGTCTTTATAAGCAATACTGTGGAAAATATTCGGAGAGCAAATTTTAAGACGTAAAAAAAAAATTCTAAACTAATTTCACTGCCTCCTTAAAAAGTGATGTCTTCATTGGGAATTCATCAGTTGTGATAATCATCAACAATATCTGCTATCGTAATTCTAATTGCCATAAGTGATTATTAGAGTTGTTCGTTACGACAATGAAACAGAAAGGCAGGAAATAAATCTTTCATTCATAAACCGAAAATTAATCTGGGCGATTTTTTCAGCCTTGGACCAAAATGCCAAGGATTTTCTCCGACCAATTTTGCTTCATATTGCCAGCGAAAATTGATCCGACAAATTGCAAATTCCCTTGGCTCATTGCTCTATTTTGGTCTTCACCAATGTTTCGAATAAGACATTTTGTTTTATTTCTTGAGCGACGAAAGAATAAATGCACAATTCTCTGAATCATCGAGGTGTGAAATTATCACATGTTAAAAAAAATTACGTATTTTGTAATATTACAAATTTCCATATGAGAATAATACGGACTACACTGGCGAAAGAATTTTTAAATGTATTGTACATACACATGAATAACTCTGTGACATAAACATGTAACGACGTAGTATTGTTGATAATTAAACTTACTGTTATCAACTTCCCATAAAACTATCCACCTACTGTGACGTCTTAGCACTACGGAAGAATAGGGATGTTGACGCTTTGCCTTTCTAACAGTAAGCTCTCAGGAGGTAAGGAAAATAGTGAAATGACACTAACAAAATATTACTTGTTTAAAATTAAGATGGTTGCTAGACAAGATCTGGATTTAAGGATTATAATGATAACAGTAAGCTAACTCGAACAAACTTACTAAGTAGGGAATCAGTACAGTACTTAGAGTTTTAGTGTTATTTTATATATATTAATTTTTAGGAAACACTATAGGGCAATACAGGTATGCGAGTAACAGAAATCTGAAAGTAAAAATAATGTTATATATATATATACATGCATAGATATGTACATGCGTTTATATGTGTATATGTATATGTGTGTATGCGTATTTGCATGTGTGTGGTGTGTGTGGGTGTGCGTGTGTGCCTACGTAATCTTAACATATTCTCCAAACAGACTGTGGCCATGAGAAAAAAACCAGCGATGGTGACTGCCACAGTCATACTTTAAATGTTGAATCATGGAGGAACCATATTTGTGCCTTCGTGCAATACATACAGGCTATATTCACAGTGCTTCATTTGCTTCTGTTCCATACGCACAAACTCTAGTGTTTACTCGGTATTAAAGCCCCTTGTTTTCAACACTTACTTAGTCAACAAAATCTGTCTAATTTATTTCTAGATCTTCCTCTCTTTCACTCTCCTGATCCTACAAATTATACACTTATCGCTAACCTATCGTCTCCAGTTCTTCCTAAATGAAATAACACTGACCAGTACATCCATTCATTTATAACCTTATTATCTCTTCAACAATCTCCGCATCTCTCTATCTCAATTCTTTTTAAGCCACATAATATGCTTTGCAAATAGTTAACTCAGCAGTATCAAACTTTATTCATTCATTCGTGTTTGATAACTAAATTTCAATCCAGAGAGTAAAGTAAACTCAAAAGTCCCTGTATACTACTGACACCAAGGCTTTCATAGGCAGTCCAAATCACCGACCATGTCTTCGCAAATACCTGCTATCTCCCAATACTTGAGTCATCACTTGTTTTTATTTAATCCAAAATATAGATAAGGTAATTAAACGTTTCCATTCGTCATACAAACTAATCCAGTTTTCGCAGCTTTTCTTCACAAATAAGCATTTTTACGCATACGGGTACACCATTTGTTACCTTCAGCTTGTCATCACACATTCCTCAGGCGGAAGCTCTTGGTTAATTATCCTTCTCCACCCAACCTGTGACTCAATCCAGTTACAGAAGCAGTACCAGATACAATGTAGTATTGAATTGCACTGGGCTGCAAGGACCCGTGTATGTAATAATATAATATGTCTATATATATATATATATATATATATATATATATATATATATATATATATATATATATATATATATATATATATATATATAAATATATATATATATATATATATATATATATATATATATATATATATATATATATATATATATATATATATATATATATATATATATATATATATATATATATATATATATATATATATATATATATACTTAACCTCCTGAAAGTAGAGAACAGACAATTTCAACAGCTTGCAGGATTTTGCAGTCATCAAGGCTGTCACAGATAAACGGAGTCATTCTTGTATTGCGTTGCACCACATATGAATGACTCCGTTTCTGTCTGTTGACTTTCACTTGATAGTAACGCAGGGACCCGGTTTAGGTTGAAATTGTCTATTAATACTTTCTACTTTTCAGGAGTGGGTAAGTATTCACCGGGCACGGTTTTTCATAAGTTTTATTCTTATCACTAAACTATTTCACACGGCCAGCCACACTGGACTTAGAAATTTCTTGATGTTAGAGAGTTGAGTGACACAAATCCTACCCAATTTGGTTTCAAAATAACTCTAACTAAAAATTGATCAGAATGAACTCTGGACCTATGGTGAATAAAACTCCGCCTCCTTGAGGACGTCTACTTTACTCTTAATGGTTCAATCTTAACTCCCACTTTGGCAAGGACAAATCAGGTCAATTTTGCTGACCTTTTGATTCCTCTAGCGCCTCCTTCTTTTCCCACATCTTGGAGGTTTGTTATAGTTAGTCTTCAATTTACTTGGTCTCATGGCTCATCATTTTAAACTATCAATATCGTCTCTCTCTCTCTCTCTCTCTCATAATCCCGATCAGTGAATCTCATACTTATTCACTGCATAACATACATATATATATATATATATATATATATATATATATATATATATATATATATATATATATATATATATATATATATGTATCAGGCTGATGACTACAATTTATGGAACAGCCTACAGTATACGATGTGAATTAAATCATCACAGGTTTCGTTAATAATGATTTCTTTCCAGTTATTTGGGGAACACGGTCATTTACATAGATTTTCCAACACGTCACATTTATTATGTGATTCATAAAATGTCTCATTTCATAATACAGATACGAAACAGATATTCACCTCTTGGTAGGAGATGAAACTGCTGTGTTCATTTCATAACATTCCATTCTCATCTAGTTGCCATCGTACTCTCTCTCTCTCTCTCTCTCTCTCTCTCTCTCTCTCTCTCTCTCTCTCTCTATATATATATATATATATATATATATATATATATATATATATATATATATATATATATATATATATATATATATATATATATATATATATATATATATATATATATATATATATATATATATATATGTATGTATGTGTGTGTGACCGTTACCAAGTGGACCTGGTACCCGCTGCATATGGATATAGTATACATCATTTAGCATTCACGGACTGTTCCAGCCTAGCCAACACAGGGTCACCCATATACAGTGGGTACCAGGTCTACCTGGTTATGATCACACACACTCATATATATATATATATATATATATATATATATATATATATATATATATATATATATATATATATATATATATATATATATATATATATATATACAGGCGTCAACGGATGAACACAGGGAGTTCCTTTTATTTATTACACATCTGACTCAATATTTAGACAATTCATAGCCAAACAAGGGAAATCTATGGCCCAGGACCTGCTTCATGCGAGGGAAATTACGTAAACTCAAGGGTTCTCTTAACTAATTATATTTACATAACAAACACAGATCAGGAGAATGATGAATCACTGGGCAGGTAATAAGAAGGGCCTGCTAAAATAATGAATCCTACACAGAATAAATATTCTACACTGACGATGCATTCATAACAGGGAACATCGCAGTGGGGAAAAGGAACTGCACATGGATAGAGCCGAGAGATTCCACAGTCAAGGACTATCTGCAAATATATGCAAGACGGTTACTTGCAATAATAATAAGTCACTCAAAGGGAATTTGAGGAAGCACAGATGGTGCCAAATAATTCAGTTTCACACTAATGTATAGTTAAGTTAACACTGAATGCTCCAACACGGATTACTGAAGGTGATCGCACAATGGAAAATAAATGAAAACAGCCAGAGAATTAACAGGAATCGTGACTGACTAAGAACCTTATTCTGGCACATTACCTTCGTCAAGATGATGGTGTCCTCATTCGATAGGGCGCTGGCGATGGAGGAGGGAATTATAATGCCACTACAAAAGTATACTGGTTTGAGCCCCAGGGTCAACACGTGGGAGGTTCAAAAGGACAGCAGAGGCAGTGGTGTTCAGTGCATTCTCTCTCTCAATTTTTGTTGCATTGTCTATAAATAACCTCCAGGGATTATGTTGTGCTGTTGGACTAGGTGGCGCAAAGGTCAGTCTTCATCATGTTTTCTATAATGATGACCGCATGGCATCAGTTAACCCTCATGGAGGGTTCAAAATGAGGGAAGGGGGCCACTTTCTCTTTTTGGCTCCCCCCTTGCCTTGCTTGATGCCGGAAAGGCATCTGGAATTAGGCTTAAAGGCAATCACTTTGAGCAGAGAGAGGGGTTAGGCATAACCATTTTGAGGAATGAAGGAGAGAGTTTGTGAAGGGGCGAGTGGAAACCCAAAGTTCTAATAATTAATAATTGGAGTTAATTTTTATTTCCATCAGATTACGTTACAGATGTAAAAACGGGTGAGGTTGAGATGAAAAGAAGTCCCATCCGTTGCAATATATAACCATGAAGCTACAAATGTCATTTAATATCCAATTCACGCTACTTCGGGAATATCCCGATGGGAAATTATCACCAAAAGAGAATTATAACTGATAAATGGATCGGTACTGCCGGTTCTCGATCCCTCGACACAGTTACCTTTCAACGACTCCAGTCGATGGTCTACCCACTGAGTCATCAAGAGAGGTATAAGTTAATGCCAAATCTGTGTC
Source organism: Macrobrachium rosenbergii (assembly GCF_040412425.1). Lineage (NCBI taxonomy): Eukaryota > Metazoa > Arthropoda > Malacostraca > Decapoda > Palaemonidae > Macrobrachium > Macrobrachium rosenbergii. Next base: position 15,142,427 of record NC_089742.1, read on the forward strand.
AAGAGATCGAGATCCGACAATTCTGATCCATTTATCACTTATAATTTCTCTTCGGTGATCATTTCCTGTGGGGGATATTCCCGAAGTAGCGTGAAATGGATATTAAATGACAATTGTAGCTTCATGATTGATATATATCATGGTGTGATAAAAAAATCATAATAAGAGCTGCATGTTCCAAACGTACCACTGAGTTGTCATGGAGGAGGTGGGTCAATGCTGAAGCTAAGTATAATTTCCCCGCTCTCGACGGGTAAACAAGTGCAGAGGATTCGGCATTAACTCATATCTCTACAGATGGCTCAGTGGGTAGACAGTCGACTGGAGTCGTTGGAAGGTACTGTGTTGAGGGATCGAGGCCCGGCTGTACTGATCCATTCATCACTTACAATTCCGACATTTGTAGCTTCATGATTGTATATAAATCACGATTTGTTAAAATTTCATATATATATATATATACATACATATATATATATATATATATATATATATATATATATATTGTATATATATATATATATATATATATATATATATATATATATATATATATATATATATATATATATATATATATATATATATATATGTATATATATATATATATATATATATATATATATATATATATATATATATATATATATATATATATATATATATATATATATATATATATATATATATATATATATATATATATATATATATATATATATATATATATATATATATATATGTATATATATATATATATATATATATATGTATATATATATATATATATATATATATATATATATATATATATATATATATATATATATATATATATATATATATATATATATATATATATATATATATATATATATATATATATATATATATATATATATATATACATACATACATACATATATATATATATATATATATATATATATATATATATATATATATATATATATATATATATATATATATATATATATATATATATATATATATATATATATATATATATATATATATATACATATATATTTATGCATACATATATATATATATACATATATATATATATATATATATATATATATATATATATATATATATATATATATATATATATATATATATATATATATATATATATATATATGTACATACATACATATATATATATATATATATATATATATATATATATATATATATATATATATATATATATATATATATATATATATATATATATATATATATATATATATATATATATATATATATATATATATATAAATATATATATATATATATATATATATATATATATATATATATATATATATATATATATATATATATATATATATATATATATATATATACATATATATATATATATATATATATATATATATATATATATATATATATATATATATATATATATATATATATATATATATATATATATATATATATATATATATATATATATATATATATATATATATATATATATATATATATATATATATATATATATATATATATATATATATGTATGTATATATATATATATATATATATATATATATATATATATATATATATATATATATATATATATATATATATATATAGTACAAAGGGCAGCTAGATGAAAATAGAATGTTAAGTGATGAACATAGCAATTTCATCTCCTACTAAGAGGTGAATATCTGTTTTGTATCAGTATTATGAAATGAGACATTTTATGAATCACATGGTACATGCGACTTGGAAAATCTAAGTAAATGACCAAGTTCCCCAAATATCTGGAAATAAATCATTATTAACGAAACCTGTAATGATTTAATTCACGCGTACACTGTAGGCTGTTCCATAAATGATAGTCATCACCCTGACATTTTGCAAATATTTTTTTATATGCTGAATCACTACAGGGCAAAATGATCATCCAGACACTAGTGTTTAACTCTTTCGTTTTTAATCTTTTTACTTTTATCTGTTGATCAAGAACACGACATGTTCTAATTCATTCACTTGTCATCCCCCCGCCCCTCTCTCTCTCTCTCTCTCTCTCTCTCTCTCTCTCTCTGTCTTCAACAGTCTTTAATCTTGAGTATATTTTTTATGTTAGGTACTTGATTCTGTTTATAACCAAGTGTAAAAATTTTATGCCACAACCTTAATTAAAATATTTCATTAAAATTTGTATGCTAAGCCAGACCTCTCGTGTAGTTTTTATATTCTTATTTACTGCCTCACAAAAAGAGATAAGGCAAGGAAAAAAGATAACAGTTCAATAATTGAAGAAGAAAATTTAGAAACTGGTGAAAGAGAAACCAGGTTGAAAATTTAAACTCACTCGACGGTAATACAAAATCCATATCTCAATACAGTGAACGAAAATGAATTTTCTTTGTCGCTGTAGTGAATCCACAAGGAAACAAGTAAAAAATTGCGCCGAAGCTTCCTCGGCGCAATCGAGTTTTCTGTGCAGTGTGTAATGATGTATGAGCCGCGGCCCATGAAACTTTCAGCCATGGTCTAGAAGCACAATCATGGCTAACTTTAACCTTAAAAAATAAAAAACTACTGAGGCTAGAGGGATACAATTTGGTATGTTTGGTGATTCGAATGTGGATGATCAACACACCAATTTACAGCCCTCTATCCTCTCTAGTTTTTAAGATCTAAGGGCAGACACAAAAATGCGGACGGACAGACAAAGCCATCTCAATAGTTTTCTTTTACAGAAAAGTAAAACCAAGTTTTTATTCTCAGTCGATGACAATAAGGCGGAAAACAGCCTTCGAAACAGACGATAAACCCACCAAGCTGATTGGAGAGAATTCTATAAAACAATTATGGGCTTCCTAAATATAATACCCAAAGCATGATCGTACTTTTCTAACTGGCTTATACACAGCTTCGAGACAAAACACTTTATTCGGAATGTATTATTAGCACTGGTGTTGTATCTTGCAGGCGAAGTTTAAATTTGCTGCACCTTCAAAGTTCTGGTGGAAAACACAGCATGAATGGAGCATTTTAGGATGATGAGAACTGGATAAGGAAGCCAACAAGAAAAAGCGAAATAAACTAAGATTCCTTAGGCATGCAACTCTGGAAAATTGTTTTGATCACACTCATATAACTCACAACCAGATTCTACAAAGGCAGAAAGATCTATTCAAGATTACCTACCAACAAGAGATGGTGGTTGACCAGTGAAGTAAGAGTATATACAATGGACTGAATCATTGATCACTGGGTAGAAAAAGGCTAAAGAAGAAAGATGAATATTAATGAGACGGATAAAGAGGAGGCATAACTCTGTCGCAGACTCTGTTATAGACAAGAAATGAAATATTCCCCTAAAACTGGTGAAAATTTATTGTAACGAAATTAATGTCTTAAAAGGCTCTTTGACCAACAATCTTTTGTTAAAGTGACGAATGAATTACATACTGTGCATGCATTTCTGCTAGTATACGGGAAGAAAGTAGAATTCTAAGATTTTGTGATGGTTTAAATGTTGAAGCTGCTAAAACATGTAGACTAAAGGAGTTAGTACTCAAGATTCTCAAAGAAAAAAATACCCTCTTAATTTAATTATAGAATGAAATGAAACTCTACGAACTTTACAATTAGAGAATGTGAAAGTGTAATAGAAATATTACATAGCATGTAAAATATCAATAGCGGACGAAATTTTGAGCAAGAAATTAGCTGGTGACTTGGAGAGCAAATATGCCCTGCTCTTTTTCAGGAGCAGGGCCTCTCTTGGGAGTATCTGGACAGAATATTGACGAGATTTGGATTTGCATTCATTCACATATTCTTTTTGAAACAGAGAATTTCACCAGGAGAGTATACGATGACTGAATACCAGACTAATGTAAAGTGCTATGAACGACGAAATGCTAAAACAATACAACAATAACCTCAGTGCAATAATTGTCTGCAGGGAACTTAAAGGTCAAAGTTCAATAAAATTTATTAAATGAGAAGAGTCAGAGCACCCCAAAACAGAATACATTTATTTGGGAAAATTAGAAAACCTAGATATGAAGGCAAAATTGTTTGAATTGGATGCAATGAACACCAGGAGTATTAGTTAGGCGTTGAAAAATTTGATCATTGAAATTAGTTATAGATTATTTGAGTCCTTCATTATCTTTCACAGCAATGATAATCGAATGAAGATATGCAGTTTTATTGAACTCTAAACGCAGAAGCACAAATAACTATTAATGCAGGCGAGAAAATATGAAAACGTCGTTAGTAACAGAAAGTAAACTAAAAAAAAAAAGTTAATTATAGAGGGTAATATTATGAGAAGTTAAAAGCAATATTCAATATTGACATATTAACAAAAAAAGTCCAGCCTCTGAAAACTAGTGCAATATGTGAATTCTAGAAGAGTCTGGGAACGCAGCACTCTAAAACCGGGTGACAGAGGGAGAGAAATTGGAAAGGGAAGATCTGTTTCCCAGTTGAAAGATCAAATTCAACAGACTTGAAATCTCAAAAAGATACTGGAAGAAACCATTATGGATATGCATTCATGTTTCTCTTTTATAAGAAATGTATTTTATTCAAAGCAGGTTGCGATAAGTGACCAGAGGATACTTGCCACTTTTCTGGATTATGTTCATATTATTCTTGTATTCCAAAGTTTATTCAAAATACGACATTGGTGAATTTTTTATGTAAGGGTTTCAGGAATTCCCTAAATATCACTCCTGTCAACTTATGGTGTCTTTCTTCTACAACAGTAAAAATACTTAGGTATCGTTATTTTTAGATGTTACCCGTCGACCTACTTTGTGTGAGTCTGTGTGTGTGCATGTGTGTGTGTGTGGGGAGCCGGGGGAGGGGGAGGGGGGAATGAGTTTGTGTCTGTAAGTGACTTTGACTTTTCTTCTTATTGCTTCATATCCACGCGCACCGGAAAAGAACATACACGTGGCATTACCACTATAATATTCAGAACATGAATGATAAAATGCTTTAAACAGTGTTCAGTGAAGAGAAAAGCGCGTAAAGGTACATTTTTGTCTCGCCAGCATTTTTCATATCATAATTAAAAATTCGTAAAAGCTTGTGTTAAAAGAAAGATCTCCTAATTGGAATAAATAAGGTTGCAGTACGTTTTTCACAAACTTATACTCTTCATTCTGGATTCCATCATGAAATGTAAAATTAACATCAAAAGAATTTCTGAGCAATATTGGATATTCAGAATGAGTTTGATCACGATCGTCTGTACATTATAGATTTCGAGGAATTTAGGTAATTTTTAAAATCTAATATTCAATTTCTTTCCGAGCGTAGGCAGCTAAGACGTGGCAGAGATCTTGACTTTTTTTTTTAAATCATGCTGAAATATCAGCTATAAAAATTTCGATCATTTAGAACATTTACCAGAATATTGATAAGTAAGAAGATCAAGGTAATGTGTAAATGATTTAGCATCTTTGAAGATGAAAAGGGTGTATTTGGTCCTACGGCATTACCATAATTATCTGGGAGTTCAGTATCGTAATATCTAAGACATAAATCATAATTACCTTAACTCTTATTTTCGGTTATGCTCTTCGCTTACTGACTCAGTTTCTCTCTATTTGTTCAGCTTAATATAAATGAGCAAAGTTTTATAGGTGTATTCTAATCTTGGATGATCAGACTTTAAATTTTATTACAAAACTATACTGAAAATATAAAATATAAGATTCGAATGTTAAGACTTAAAAAGTTAAGAAAAAATAGTTTGCTTGGAAAAGGTTTGGAATGTGACTTTTACAGCAATCTACAGTAACAGAGAACACAGCTCAGTAATGTCAAGTGATTACTAATGTCGTCCGTTAATCCAACAAATAAATAATCAATAATCACATCAATAATGTCGTTATCATTAAGTAGGCGGAAAAAATATATTTTTAAAAGTCGGTTGAATAAACTATTGTCATTTGACTTCTCTGAAAATTCTATTACCCGTGTGAACTGAAAGGCACCGAGAATCACAATCGATATCTCGTATTCGACGATTAGCACAGTCAGCTTTCAACACACTTAACCCTGTCTTGCCAGTTTTTTACCTCTCTTAACTTACAACACTGTATATTCTATCGGTCATATACACAAAAATCCCACTACCTTTTTTTCATTAAGCCATATTAATTCAGTTAACTAGTAGTAAATATTGTCACAGCCGGTTTTTACTCTCCTTGATATTATTGTCTTACACGCACACACACACACACACACAAACACACACATACATACATATATATATATATGTATATATATATATATATATATATATATATATATATATATATATATATATATATATATATATATATATATATATATATATATATATATATATATATATATATATATATATATATATATATATATATATATATATATATATATATATATATATATATATATATATATATATATATAATATATATATATATATATATATATATATATATATATATATATATATATATATATATATATATATATATATATATACGTATATATTTGTGAGTACGAATGTGTTTTCACCTTCGTATAACCCTTTCAAAATTATTATTAACTCTTGCCATTCGAATCGCTTCTTTCATTTCGGGTACCTTGAATTTTAACGACTAAGCAATAATGGAAGATGACACCAGATTTCTATATGCATGAGTTGGTTTGGGATCGAAACAAAAGATTAAACTAAATTGAAATTACCGCCGAAACGTTTTCAGAAGTTATTGACAGATTTAAACAATTACAGTTTCCCAGAAAAGTAATCCTTAGGCTGAAATGCTTTCTTTATTGCTCACTATGCAGAGTTCATTAATTAGAAATACCTAAAGAAATAAACTCAAGTGTTACGAACGATTCCTTTTACATTTCAATAACAATGATAATAATTAAAATGATAATTATAATAATTCATTAGTTGCCGAAAAATGGCGGACTTACAAATTTCTCTAATTCCAATTTCCTGAGTAAAACTGGTTCAGGTAAGAAATTCCATTCACGTGCTTTAGAATGCTAAAAGCTTCCAAAACGATTAATTACCTCAGATACAACGTTTAATTAAAACAATGAGACATAGGATTTGCAATCAGGTGCAGCACCATTCATTGCCAGCATACAGCATATTCGTTCTGAGAAAAATATCTTTTTGTGAAAAAGGCTGTAAATAACAGTCCGGATTAATTTGGATTTTATGATTGGTTGGTTGATTACTTTCTCTTCATCTTAGTTAAACATCCAGAGGCCTATAATATCTCTGTTGATGAGCATATATAAATACAGCTTGTGCTGAAATACTTTTCAAAATAAAGGATAGCGAACACATGCCTAGATGATGTTTGTTGATTATTCATGCATATCGCTGTTATTAATTTCGACTCTGTCTTTGTTGTTAATAGTATTATTTATCTCAACGATGTTTGGGCAGGGATGAATATGCCCGGAGTTGTTTTGACTACTTGGTTTTCTTCTGTCCTCATTTGCACTTTTATGGCTCAGAGGTAATGAGCGTGGGATGACTGAGAGCATAAACATAACATCTGCAGACAGGTGGACTAAATGGGTCGGCGAGGCCCATTTCCATTTCAGATATGACGTAAAAGATCTTAATTAAATTCTTTGACCCACCTCTTGGAATTTTATGGCCTTTAAAATTGGACTTAGTGTATGACCTATATCATTGCTTAAAGTCAACATTCATTTACAGGCTGCTAGTCACCTAAGCCCGTTGGTGGCATGATGAAACAAACAAACAAACACACACACATGTACACACACACACACACACACACACACACACACACACACACACACACATATATATATATATATATATATATATATATATATATATATATATATATATATATATATATATATATATATATATATATATATATATATAAAGTCGTCGTGACTGGAGTAGTCTTTGGGAATCTCAGTATACTGATAAATTTTAGAACGAACATCCAAAGCATATTTTTAACTCTTTATTTTTGACGTTTCGGTACAAATCTGGTACCATTTTCGAAAAATCAGCCGAAATGAGCGAAAGACGTGGATGTGGTAAAAGTATGTACAATATTACAATTACAAAATACAATAAAGGTCGAAAGATTAGTAGGAAAACCTAAAGAATTTTTTTTTACACTAGGACATGATAATATAAAACGTATTTACATTATGTAACCAAAAAACTCCTTCGAATTCCTCAGGCTAAACTCATTTACAGCCAAATGGTTAATATGAGGAATAACGAATTCACTTGGCTGTAAATGGACTTGGCTTGAGAAATTTGAAGGCGTTTTTTGGTTACATAACAGGTGTCAAACCACCGGAAATATCAGTTATGACTAGTTTTGCCATAGAATCTCTCTACGCCAACATCCTTATAAAAGAAACTATCAAAATAATCATTGATTCTGTCTATAAAAATGAAAACTTATTTCGAAATCTGTCAAAGAAAGTTTGAACACCTATTGAATTCAGCAAATGAAGATAATTTCTTTATCTTAAATAACAGGTACCTGAAACAAATTGAAGGTTTGCCCATGGGCTACCTTCGCTAATATTTTCATGAATCACCACGAACAACAGTGGTTAATTAATTGCCCAAAAAAATGTAAACCTCTAATATATAAACAAAATGTTGATGACACTTTCTTGGTTTTTGAAAAAAGAAGAACACGCTATGCCCTTTTTTAAACTGTCTTAACACTCAGCACGCGAAAATGAAATTCACGGTGGAAACAGAGGTAAATAATAGAATACCATTTCTTGATCTACTTATAGAAAATAATTAAAACAATTCTGGAATAAGCGTATCTATATACATGGAAAACCTACCTTGACCGGACTCGGTTTAAATTTTCTAAGTGCCTGTTTTGAAAAATACAAAACAAATGCCACCACAACACTTGTACACCGAGCTTCAAATTATTCATTATTCATAAAGAGGTAGAATTTTTTACATTCATTTTTTAAATCTAATGGTTTTAGTGACAATATTTTTTTTATGGTTACGTACGTAGATTTTTAAATAACAAATTTAAACCAATTAATCAAAAGAGTGGCCCTGAGAGAAATATATTGTATTTAAGGTTTCTTTACATATCTAAATACGTAAACCATACATTATGTAAAGAACTAAGGGAACTATTCCAGTTATATCTGCCACAAACTGACTTGAAACCAGTATTATATAACAATTTTAAAATAAAAACATACTTCAGTTGTAGAGATTGTTTACAAATTTACGTGTCCCAAGTGCAATTTGGAATATATCGATTCCAGTATGAAGAATCTTTCTTTCCGAATCGTCCAACACAGAGGGGTTGTTTCACGAACAGCCGTACCACTGGTAAGACCTCTACAGTCAACAATAAGAGATCACTGTAAAAATTTGTCACGGAATCGTAAACAGAGAGGACTTTAAAATATTGACAAAGTCTAGGAATGAACAAGAACTTAGAATTTTAGAATCTATATTGATTTGATTAAATAAGCCAGCTTTAGACCTTGATGGCAGGTCATTTCCTTTGTACATGATGTAAATACACTTTATATTATTATGTCTTAGGTTTTCAAAGATTCTTTGTTTTTCTTTTAATCTTTAAATCATTTACCATATCCATATCTTTCGCTTATTTCAGATGATTTTTCGAAAATGGTACCAGATTCATACCGAAACGTCAAAAATAGTTAAAAATATGCTTTGTATGTTCTTTCGTTATTTATATATATATATATATATATATATATATATATATATATATATATATATATATATATATATATATATATATATATATATATATATATATATGTATATATATTCTTTAGAATTTATCCTTCCTCGCCCGGCAGCCAGTGAGTAATTTATTCAGGGAAGCATTTTCACCTTTCATTTGACTGTAGGGGCCAAGAAAACATGGCGGGCAAGATAGAAACAAGCGTATTTTGAATTAGAAAAAAGCGGTTAGCGCCGGTTTTTCACTCATGTTGGGATAGCTTCCCACCTGACCTGACCTGGGGTGGACAGTATTTATGGTGGAAACAAAGATATAAAAATTTTTATATTTTATTTAAAAAAAACACCTTAACGATATATTCTAAATGAAAAATGGTTTAATAAAATATAAACCATAAGGCTGATTAGATGAACAGTTTACATAAATCAATAATAAAAAAATTCCAGTTTAAACAAACTTTCCTTTGTGTATATTTGAAGGTAAAGAATTATGGCTCCACATTATGATGTTTAGTGGAAGCGTCCATTAAGATTACAAATGGCAGGTACAGTTCATTCTGACAAGCTTAGCTGGCAGATTCGTCAGGGTACATAAAATCTGCAATCAGCATAAAATTTACAAATAGCATTTATACAAATTAGAAGTGAATATATTACAAATGAATTAACAATTTCCAACCATTAAACATTTAAATTACATAACTTGTATAATATTTAAATTACATAAATTGTATAATAAATAATACTTACGGTCCGAGATTGGGAATGCTTCAGGTGGAAGTGAATTTAAAACACGAACCACAAGCGAAAACAATTTTCCAAGGAATATGGAACAAAGAGAACGACAAAACGACAACGCCATCTACTGACAAAAACTAACATTTGCCAAGGACAACAAAACCAACAAAACCTTTATATACAAGAATAATAAAATGTATGAATTATTTCAAGTTTATGACTTAAACACCGACAATGATTCAGTGATAAGTATTCAAATATCCCCTCCATAATGCAAATTAAGGACAAATTAGTTTAAGTGATATAAGTGTTTGATTCCTCCCTAGTGCAGAGATTGTTTGTGTTTATTTAATAGCAAGAGAGGTTCCCTTCCTCTTCCGTGTTTGTACTAACTCCTGTTTGTACTAACTCCAGACCTCTCTAACAGGAGCCATCCTATCCTGTCCAGTCCGCAAATCTATGCCCCACTAGTTCTGACTGCCATCCAAATTTCGCAGCCATTCCTGGTCGCAGCCTGATCGTAAGAATCCGTTGCCCACACAGAAATCATCTCAATTAACTGATTGCCATTTCCCTGGAATTCACCCCCTTATAATGTATTATTGTCTGTGAATGGATGCATTTTAACATAACAGAGTCATTTGTTATAACAGGGTTTTGTATCTGTGGCCCCTCATATTTACATTGCTTCTTGGCAAATTACTGCATTATTGATCTCTTGTATGTAATTAATGTCTGTAAATTGTTGCATTTTTTTTTTGTCTTGCATATTTGCCCCATTCTCTATAAATAAACCCATTTTTAATTGTAAAGGAGTTCTAATTCCAAATGGCGACCTTCATTATTTACTTAAAGCCAGGAAGATTCTAAGGTGAGTTTCAGTAGGTCTCATTTTATTCATAAACTTGGGGCCCCCTTGGTACGAAGGCAGTCCATAATAATAACTTGTTCCACTTCCCACCCCCTACACACAAGGACCCAGTTTATGACACTATATATATATATATATATATATATATATATATATATATATATATATATATATATATATATATATATATATATATATATATATATATATATATATATATATATATATATATATATATATATATATATATATATATATATATATATATATATATATATATATATATATATATATATATATATATATATATATATATATATATATATATATATATATATATATATATATATATATATATATATATATATATATATATATATATATATATATATATATATATATATATATATATATATATATATATATATATATATATATATATATATATATATATATATATATATATATATATATATATATATATATATATAATTTTTTTTTTACGTATTTCCTGGGTTTATGGTATTGTTACAGGCCTGCAACGGAAACTTTATTTAATTGGCCTTGGAGTTCTGACTTGTGTAAAGGGAAATCATAAAAACCAAAGAAAAAGGGGTGAATTTAGGAGCTGAAGGCTTCACTTCATAAGGAAATGTTACGTAAAAACTTGGGCTAAATTAACCCTTAGTGGACGGATTGAGCTTCAGTGTGAAGTAAAACAGGTCTGGGGAGGTGGAGGGATTGCGCTTCAGTGTGAAGCAGAATTACGCACCACTGTTATGGTAATGATGATCTGAAACAAAGGTGCCAATACTTCTATATGCTATAAATTCACTAATGGCAACTTTTATACGGACGTGAGAGTTGGGCCAGTATCAGTAACGCTTATGACTTCAAGTGGTAAGGTCCTGCACCTCTCTCTCTCACATGAGTCTTTTTGTAAATTTGCTTGTAAATATATGAAGGGGTTGCTGTTGTTTCTTATTTTTGTCTTTTACGATAGTATGTCGGTTGTAAATGTAATTTTACAAAGAAAATTGCAGAGAAATATTAGAAAAAGCATGTAAAAGTAAAAAAAAAAAAGTTACTGAATCTTCCTTCTCGTAAACTTACATGAATATTTTACAACAAATATGCAAAAAAACTTTTACTGCTTTGATTTCTTATCTGTTTTGATATTGTGTGAGCAGTAATAATAATTTTACAAAATCCAAAAAACTTATTTATTAGAAAAAACATATACAAGTTGGTCAAATTTACGATTGTCTTGTAAATGAGGCCCCACAAGGGGTTGCAAATAGCCATTTTCAACTTCCCGGAAGAAGGTAGGGAAAATTTTTTGGATTTTTTTTATTTATACAGTGTGAATGTACATGTCATTCTCTTTCCATTGATGTGTTTTTTTTTATTTTGCTGACCTCAAAGTTTCCCCGGTTTTGGGTGCTGCACATTGATAAATTATGCCGTCCCTTAAGGGTTAAAGAACTATATTTATAAAAGAAAACATTTGAAGGAAAGATGGATAAGTAGATTGATAAACGGCTTGCAACGCCTGAAGATCCTTCTACTGGGGTCTTGACTAAGGGCAAGGCACAGTCCAAGATGAGTCCACTGCAAATAAGTCCCTCTGCAAGAGAGATTTACACATTACACACCAGTAAAGGAACAATATAACACCGAGTATGACTCGAGTTTGCACTGAGGGTAACAAAGACTCGAGGAATAAATAACCACTTTACACTTGAACACAGGACATTGGAAATGGCACTGGATAAACTGGCACAAGGACAAGAGTGAAATGCTGGTACTCCAAACTTTCTAAAGGGCAAACTGTCGTGACTGAAAAGCCTTTACTCGCACTTTACCTTAGGGGAAGCGGGTCTCTGGCGAAGAATGACGAGGGGTGATCACCGACAATGCACGCTGTCCCTAGAGGATGACTGGAGTCGGGCAGGGCAAGAACGAAGGTCTCAGCAAATATACCACTCGCCCGCGTGTATGGTTGTCCCCTACGACTGCTACTGCATGCCTCCTCCTCACACTACTAACTGCATACTGCCTACTGCTGTCTCTTCCTTTTAAGGGTTCTGGCTGCGTCGTGTACGTGTGCAAATGATGTGTCATTCGCCAGGTGGTCAGCGATTCAGTTGCCTCTTCCCCAGTCCTGCGAAGGTAAGACAATGCAGCAGTTTAATCTGCCTTTAGAAAGGTTGTTTTAAGCAGCTTAGTTGGGCTAAGCTGCTTAAGGGAGTGGCATTAAGTCTCCTCTCCCTGCCCTTTTTTATCCGTGTCATCTCAAGATCTGTTCCAGGTAAAAAGAAGGACAGATGGAAATGTTGATAACTGTGCTCTGATTTCTAAGACAAATACTATCGGCCATGCAGCGGCGACTTTATTCTCAATAAACAAAGGGTAAATTAGGTGGCAGGGGGGGGGGCACTGTGCAGCGACTTCTTGTAAATTATAATAGCTCCCCACGGAAGATAACATGCGAGCTTTCATTCAGGCATGTATGTTGACATTCAAGAAGTCAGCACAGCTGGTTTTACTTTACTCCTCTCCCAACAAGAAATGGAAAAGCTTTTACTTTACTTTATCCCCACAAAATGGAAAGAAGCTTTACATTATATACTTCCAACACATTAATATTAAACTACTTTAGCATGGCCCATTAATTTCTTAAAATTTACGGTATATGATACTCTAAGATTACGAGGACAAGATAATTTTGAGGCAGGAGACAAAATATAAGAATTAATTTACATATAAGTTCCTTAATTCTAAATAAACAAGTATTCCTTGAAGAGGCGATGTAAATGATAACACAGATTTTATTTTTGTAAATGAAATCCCCTTTACGCGATATTGTAATGACAATACATAATTCGCCAACTCGACAGTGGATGGCTGACCCTTGCACTGGGGTTTTTTGACAGTGGTGGGCAAGCGAGAGTATTTGCGAGTTTTAATCCGCTAACTTTAAACCATGCTAATTTTATGCATCCACTGCCCATGACTCGAGTACAGGCTATAAATAGATACTCGCTCAATGTTATGACGGGATAAGCAGAGAAAATACGAGGGGTCTGGGGACAAAACAGAGTTCTTAGTAGAAATGAAAAAAAAATAACAAAAGGAAAATGAACAGGACGTTACGAATGAAAGCATGATCACATACTAAAAGCGGACACGCCTCTCAGATTTTACGAAGGTGGCATTTAAAATCAAAAGGGTAGGAGTTTGACACGCGATTCATTAAAAACAGAAAAATAAATAAAAGAGTAAATGATGTTGGCAGAAAAGCCAAGGGCAATAGAGTGAGGTATTTATTGTGTTATGCAGGAATTTATTGTCCTTCGCCTATAAATTACGGCCCGGACTATCTCTCAGCCACAGGGCTGGAATAGGGAACCCGAAGGGCACGACTCCTTCAGGAAGAGCTGACATGCATGCCCTGTGCCAAGGTAGGGGCACAAGGGCGTACCACTTTCCACTCTGTTATTCTCAATGATTTATGCACTTTGAGGGGAATGGTATCCTGTATTTAATTGCCTCTTGTGGTGATAATTTAAGAAAAGATTAATAGAGAAGGATAAGGGATAGAAGTTCCAGAGGAACAAAAGATAGTGGAGGGCCTTGACATCCTCTTCTGGATTAGAGGTGCCAAGACCTTCAAAAGATGAAATGGTGGCACAGGTGCCAAGGGAGCTCTAGAGCTCTTTGGAAACTACCCAGAAATTCCCACGCCCACGGTAATTCCGCTGCGAACCTCCCCTACTTGGACAGTCATCCTCGGCCAGGGAAGCGGAGGGCCTGAGACCGGAGAGTGGCATAGAGTGCCACCTGGGCCAGCTGCTACGACAGCTGATGCAGGAGTTTTTGGCGCTAGTTCTACCATGATCCGTCGCAGCTCTTGTAGTTCATCAGCCAAGTGAGAGATGGCAGAATCCTGACTCGTGATTGCATCGGCGAAGGAATGAGGCAGAGGGGAGACGATTGGGGGCGGCGTGAGAGGCTCGCAGGTATCAATGACCAGCTCGTGCACGGGTTGCGAGGCCGCACCTTTAGGTGAACTTCCGTTGTGGTCGAGAGGAAAAGTCTCTCTTACCGACACTGATAGCAGTGCCAGGTCGGGAGAAGAGAGAGGGTCCTGAGTTGGATCCCTTGCATGGAGATCGGTGTTGTGCTCTGACACTAGCACTAAGGCAGAGTCAGGCACTATCAGAGGTTTCTTGTGCTCGTCGGTCAGGACGGACGGAGCTTTGCACTGCTCGGTGCATGCAAGTGGCACTGGCAGGAATTTGTCATCTCTGGGAGGGAGATCTGATTGGGGCCCTGGCGCTGGCACTGAGGCAGGGCCGGACACTGGAATTGGATCGGGAACCAATCAAGGGGGACACTGTACATCCACTCAGGTGGCACTGGTAGGGATTGCACGTCCTCCTGGTACCCAGGGGGCGCCAGTCTCGACTGAGGGAGAAGCGGGGGAGGATTACTCGCACCCGAGGAATGAGTTGGGGAATGTGGACCCCTGGATTGTCGTGATCTCTGTGGGGACTGAAAGTCCTGTTCCAGGATGACGTCATAGCCTCTGGGGAGATGGCTTGCTACTGCAAGACTGCAAATTTTGTATTGATGAGGTCTTGTGACTCTCAATTGGACCGTAGGGAGTATCATTTTAAATTAGTTGACTCCCTCGATCGTGATGAGTTGACGATAGCTCCATAGGAAACTCTGTCCCTTCGTATGAGGGAGATTTGTGCACCTGAGTCATCAAATGCTTTGACTCGGCGCGCGTGGTAGCTGCCTTTGGGAGGAGCCACATATATGGGGCCTTCGGCAGGAGGGCCTAATGACTTGGAATTTGTGATGGCCAAGGTGACGGCGAGAATATTTGATTTTATATTGTTAGGGCATTTTGCCCATGAGGGAAAATGGCCATAAACCTAGCACGCCGTGCAGAAGGTTTGGCTAAAGTCTTTCCGCTGCCCCTGTGGAAGGTGCAGACGAGTTATTGGGTGGTTTTCCGGGAGAAAGAGGCGCTGTTTTCTTGTTTCGGCACTGCTCAGAGGAATGCCCCGTCTTCTTGCAATAATGGCAAGTTAGGGGTTTACCCAAGTTTCCATTCTTGTGGAAATTTGATCCTCCGAGGAGGGGCGGGGGATTTATCTTCCGCCCCATGGATCCTTCCTGAGGGTGGTGAGTCTCCCACATGTCTGCTATCCGGCAACATTCGGTGAGTGTTGCTGGGGTTTTTTCCACTACGAGTGGCGAGGGCAGTAGGGGCGTAGGGCAGGAAGTGCTCAAGTTTAAATTTTTTGAGTACCTTGGCGGTGCTAGTGGCTACTTCGGACTCGAGCCATTTTGCTAACGCCCGCTCAGAACGGTACGCCCGATCAGACCAAGTCTGGCCTGCTTCTCTTGGCTGCTCTCTCCAACTTCTCCTCCACCGTTTCCCATATCATCTGCCGAAAGGGCGTGGTAGGCAACGAGTGCCTTCCCTCCCAGGAATTTAGTGAGAACAAGGGAGAGTTCCGCAGGGGAGAGGTTGCAGCACTCCAGGACTCGTTCGGACCTCTCAAGGCACACTTCAGGTTCGGACTCTGTCCATTTTGGCATGAGCGAGTGAGCTTGGCTGAGGGCACTCATTCCTGCCACAGGAGGGGTGGTGGTGTTCTGTCGTTCTAACATCTGGAGCTCATGGGCGCGCTGTCGCTCTTGCTCCTCCCGTTGTAGCTCCTTTCTTCTCTCTTGGGCAATTCTTTCTCTCTCTCTCTCTCTCTCTCTCTCTCTCTCTCACGTTCTCTCTCTCGTTCTTGGCGTTCTAATTCCTCTCTTCTCTCTTGGGCAATTCTCTCTCTCTCTCTCTCTCTCTCTCTCTTTCTCCCTCTCTGCCTCTTGGGCAGTTCTTTCTTTCTCTCTCTCTCTCTCTCTCTCTCTCTCTCTCTCTCTCTCTCTCTCTCTGCCCGTTCTTTCTCCCTCTCTGCCTCTTGGGCAATTCTTTCTTTCTCTTTCTCCACCTTGGCGTCCACGCGCTCTTGAACCCAGTCTCTCAGAGCTTGCCCTGATAGTCCCATGTCCTTTCCAGCGGACATGTAGAATATGAAGTCCTCATTTTGTTGGGTTCTGGTATTAGCCATCTTGAAATAATGGTTATATGGACTGGACCCTCTAGTGAATCAAATATGTCTGAGAAGACTCAGGTTGTCTGGAAAGACTCAATTGCAGGAATCTGAAACACTCTATTGTTCAGACTGCAGGAGAATGGATCTGTCTGAATAAGACAGTTGATCAGTAAGTCTGAGGAGACTTTGTTAAAGTTTAATATGTCTGAGTAAGACGTGGTTGTTCATGGAGAACGAATTTTAATGTGCGCCTCGGAAGACGTAACTAGATTTTATGTCACGCTCAGACTTGGCCGGCTGTAGCGTGAAATTGGGGCGTTGTTTTAACGAACTAGAATCATCAGTCCCGTAAGGGCTTAAATGTGTGTGAAATACACTAATATAAGGTCTCAAAAGGACTTGATTTTGGGTTTCCCGCAGGAATTAGAAATTCTCGCCTCTTGCAACATAGAATTTTTAGTAGTCTCTTAAGACTTGGGAGTTGATTTTCCTGTGGGAATTAGAAATTCTCGCCTCTTGCAACATAGAATTTTTTTTGAGTCTCTTAGGAATTGGAATTTGGTTTTCCCGTAGGAATTAGAAATTCTCGCCTCTTGCGATGTAGAATGTTTTTTAGGAGTCTCTTAGGACTTGAAATTTGGTTTTCCCGTAGGAATTAGAAATTCTCGCCTCGTGAGACGTAGAATTTTATTTGGTTTGCCCGTAGGACTTGGAAATACGATTTGTCCTTAGAAATTACTAACGGGATAAAAACCCTAAAAAAAAAATTTTTGCTGAGTGTGGAACAACAAACTGCTCGGGAATGAATGAAAAGGAGGGTACACACGTGGGCAGGGGGCGGGGCGGCGGTTGTCCTCTGACACACACCGGAGTTATTTTTAGATTCTGTGTGAATGAACCGGTCTATTTATAGACGGTCTGGGACAAGAGGATAACAGTGAAAATGACCCCGTAATTTTCCCTAGAAGCGGAGTTCAAATTTCGTTTTCCTAGCACTTAATTCGAGTTTTTAGCTAACCTGAGAGTGAGCATTGCGAGCTGATTTCGTCTTGTCCCACGTGGGGATTTACTCGCGCCTAAATAATTCGCTAATCCGAAATGCAGAGGAATTTCTTTCGCACTATTCCTCGAAGCCAGAAAAATATGGCAAAGATTTTAACACAGAGGAATTTCGCACTAATCCTCGAAGCAAAGAATATGGCAAAGATTTTAACACAGAGGAATTTTGCACTATTCCTCGAAGCAAAATTATGCAAAGATTTTAACACAGAGGAATTTTGCACTATTCCTCGAAGCAAAGAATGGTTATCACTGGTTATTTCCTAACTACCTATCCTGAAAGGCAGGCATTATGAATCTAACACAGCGGTTCTCTTCTCTCAGTGAATACTTGCGTCCCTATTCCTAATTCCTAGGAACAGTCACGATTGTAAAAAAAAAAAAAATTGCTAAGATAAACACATCACTGACGTGGAACTCTCTTTGTCTCGCACCCAGCTTAGCTTTGCTAATAACTGATCTGGCGAGTTGCAAATGCAATGAAGCAACAATAGTGGAGAAAATGCAACTGCTAAATAAGATCTAAGGCCAGGTCGCCATTTTTACGTATTTCCCTGGGTTTATGGTATTTTTACAGGCTGGCAACGGAAACTTTATTTAATTTGCCTTGGAGTTCTGACTTGCGTAAAGGGAAATCGTAAAAAAACAAAGAAAAAGGGGTCAATTTAGGAGCTGGAGGCTCTACTTCATAAGGAAATGTTAAGTAAACACTCGGGATAAATTAAAGAACTATATTTACAAAAGAAAGCATTTGAAGGGAAAATGGATAAGTAGATTGATAAAGGGCTTGCAACGCCTGAAGGTCCTTCTACTGGAGTCTTGACTAAGGGCAAGGCACAGTCCAAGATGAGTCCACTGCGAATAGGTCCCTCTGCAAGAGAGATTTACACATTACACGCCAGTAAAGGAACAATATAACACCGAGTATGACTCGAGTTTGCACTGAGGGTGCCAAAGACTCGAGGAATGAATGACCACTTTACACTTGAACACAGGACATTGGAAATGGCACTGGATAAACTGGCACAAGGACAAAAGTGAAATGCTGGTACTCCAAACTTTCTAAAGGGCAAACTGTCGTGACTGAAAAGCCTTTACTCGCACTTTACCTTAGGGGAAGCAGGTCTCTGGCGAAGGATGACGAGGGGCAATCACCGATGATGCACGCTGTCCCTCGAGGATGACTAAAGTCGGGCAGGGGAAGAACGAAGATCTCAGCAAATGTACCGCTCGCCCGCATGTATGGCTGTACCCTACGACTGCTACTCCATGCCTCCTCCCCATACTACTAACTGCATACTGCCTACTGCTGTCTCTTCCTTTTAAGGGCTCCGGCCGTGTCGTGTCCGTGTGCAAACGATGTCATTCACCAGATGGTCAGTGATTCGGTTGCCTCTTCCCTGGTCCTGCGAAGGTAAGACAATTCAGCAGCTTAATCTGCCTTTAGAAAGATTGTTTTAAGCAGCTAAGTTGGGCTAAGCTGCTTAAGGGAGTGGCATTAAGTCTCCTCTCCTTGCCCTTTTTTATCCGTGTCATCTTAATATCTGTTCCAGGCAAAAAGTAGGACAGATCGAAATGTTGATAACCTTGCTCTGATTTCTAGCTCAAATACAAATGGCCATGCAGCAGCGACTTTATTCTCATTAAACAAAGGGTAAATTTGGTGGGAGCGGGGCGGGGTGGGGGGCATGCTGTGCAGCGACTTCTTGTAAATTATAATATATATATATATATATATATATATATATATATATATATATATATATATATATATATATATATATATATATATATATATGTGTGTGTGTGTGTGTGTGTGTGTGTGTGTGTGTGTGTGTGTGTGTGTGTGAATGTGTGTTTATTCCATTGTCCACTATGGAAATCCAAACTGTTTGACAGACCCAGACAAAATTTTGCACACAGCCTCTATGTCACCCCAGGAAGGTTTATAATTCAAAATCAAACCTCTACCCTGTGAGAGACATACAAACACAAACAAAACAAATGAAATTTTCGTTTTTATGTCACCTTTTCCATTAGTGCTTTATGGGTTAATTCTTATTTTTCACCTGATGCTCCACCTTGTATTCCAGGGACTGCCAGACGTATGGTTAAAATACAACTATAAATCCAGATCTCCTATAGCATCAACTTTTTTTATCAGAATTTACGTGAACTTTGATTATAATTTATGAGAATTATTAATATAAAATTGTTTATTACCTCGATAAAGTCAACATTGAAAACCTACAGGGCATAAAACTAAACTAACACGACGAAGTTCCAGCTTCCCTTCCACTGCCTCATGAAAGGAATCGTTGATATACGAGTATATATCACTCTTTAAACTCCTACCACTGCACACCCTATAATCAGTTTTGTACATCCAAAGAATTAAACAGGTGTGTTTGACTGTATTAGAATTACTTTCATTCAGTCATAATGTATTTTAATTCAAAATATAACTTCTACCATCACACCAGTCAGCACTTACAATTCTCGCCACGGAAAAAAGTAGTAACAGACGAAATGTTTCTGTGACAGGTTTACCCCACATTAAAAAACTACTCGTGTCGAAATTACTGCATTTTTTTCGGTGTTAATCTTAAGCCAAACGTATCTTAATCAAACCCTGTTAATAAAATACAAATTCTTAAGTACCCTGTGATATTACCATCAACATATCTAAGTACTTTATCAGCGCAAAAAAAAATTCGTAATTACAGGCACAACTTTTGGAGATCAAAAACTAATTCATTACCATGTGCGCATGCGTATTACTAGACGGAATGCTTCCGCGACAGATTAAAAAATAAAAAAATTACTCGGTATGAAATCATCAATTTTTTTTCAGTATTCATTTGAAGCCAAACGTATCGTAATCATACATTGCCAATAAACTACAAATTCTTAAGTACGTTGAGGTATTTTCCATCAACATAATTATTATTTAGAGAGAATTTCCTTCGGTTTGTTGTGCAGTGAATTTAACGTAATAGATAAAAGGTCTGTCTACTGGTGAAAGGGAGACAGACCTTCTTTCATCTCCCCCTCTCCCCCCGCCACAACACACAAATAAACAGACACACCTGAGCGCATATCTAGAAGTAGAAGATTTTTTATTTATTATCTTTGTTCAGTGATGCCGTTTATTCTTTTCTAATAGGGAAACGTAACTTCCTCTCCCTCTTTATCTCTCTCTCAACCTCTCCTCCCCCTCCCCCTTCGGTTCCGCTTCCACTTCCATCTTCCATTCTTTTTCCCTCCCCCTCCCTTCCCCTGTCCCTTCCTCCTGCCATCCCTCTCCCCTTCCCTCCCCACCCATTCACCCTTCCATCTCCTTCTCCTCCCCTCCACCTTCCCCTTCCGATTCCCCTCTACCTTTCCCCCTCCTGTCCCCATCCCCTTCCCCATTCCCCTCCCCTCCCCTCCCCTTCCCCATTCCCCTCCCCTCAATCTTCTTACTTTTTACCCTTTTCCCTGTCCATCTTCACTGTTTTCTTCCCCTCCCTCCCCCCCTCCCCATTCACTCTTCCCTCTTCCCTCCCACTACCCGTAGACTGTTATTTAAAGTTTTAACGGCCTACCGTAGGCTGTTATTCAGAGTTCAGGGCTTTTCCGGTCAGTACCAGGTTGGTCATTTAATACACACACACACACACACACACACACACACACACACATATATATATATATATATATATATATATATATATATATATATATATATATATATATATATATATATATATATATATATATATATATATATCATGGTCCCTTTCTCTCTCAGGGAACCGTAACACGATATTCCATTATATTTAACTTCACAACAAAATTTTCCAGATTTTAGGTTCTTAATTTATGCCAAAGAAGATTGTAGTGGACTGGTGGACAGAGAAACCGTTGAAGAGGGTGTAATAAAATACTCTGGTTACCTTAAATCTAGTTTGTTAATCCTAATTAGTTTACATATTTACATTGAGACCAGGATTCAGAGAGCGGAGAGACAAAAATAATCATAATCTTGATCATTACCATAATCATTTTTACTCAAAAACTCAAAATAACTTCATGTTACTTTAACTTTATCAAACTTTCATAAACTCTCGATGTTATCTTAACTTCAACAATTCCACAATCAATAAACTATTAAAATAATCCATCATTATAATTAATAGCAGCATTACACATCATAACATACAAATGAACAATACATTAACATCATAAACTTGATTCATCAACATGAGCTACTTCTGCCCAACACAAGTCATACTCGTATTCGAATTCCATCATAATAATAATAATTGCTCAATAATCAATAATGGTAAACGGTATCCTCAGGAGTAATAATGCTATCCAAAAACAATGGTATACCCTAACGTCGTAACCACAGATTCTCGAGGATGACCATCGTCACACTTCTGAACTACCGTACAACCACCACAGTGCCGATGCGACAACAACCATATTGCCAAAGAAGAACACATCTTCAAAACTGACAACCAGGGTTCAGTCACCACCATCCTCAGAACTGAATTGACATACTCTTCACAACGGGATCCATCCACGTCATCACTGCAAAACCTTGAGGACTACCATTGCCACACTGCTGAGACATCACCGACCTTCCATCGATCTACTCCCACAGTGCCGATGGGACAACGGTGCTCATTGCCACTAAAGAACACGTCTTCCTTTCCTATGATCAATGCTCAGCCATTACCATCCTTGGGCAATAACAATTATCAACTGCAATGAAATATTTCAAAAGTTGCTACTGCTGCTTCCATTCCCAACTTGAGGTTGGTCGAGAAGTAGTCGGTCCGCCTTCCAAATCCTGACTGACTATGAAGACAAAGTGAGAGACAAACTTCACCTTGCCACTGCACACAAAACACAGGAGGGCAGTCAGACAGCTGAAACGAGGCCGTTTGAAATCAACTACTTCAAGCAACTGAAGTACCTTACACCTCCCTGCTTACAAGAAAAAAAAAATTAGACAATTCACACCTCCCCAAAGAAATCATAAAGTCGCCAATTATGTCATGGTCCCTTTCTCTCTCCAGGGAACTGTAACGCAAATTCCATTATATTTAACTTCACAGGAATTTTTCCAGAAGATTTTAGGTTCTTAATTTATGCCAAAGAGGATTGGAGTGGACTGGTGGACAGAGAAACCGTTGAAGAGGGTGTAATAAAATACTCTGGTTACCTTAAACCTAGTTTATTAATCCTAATTACGTTACATATTTACATTGAGACCAGGATTCAGAATGCGGAGAGACAAAAATAATCATAATCTTGATTATTACCATAATCATTTTTACTCAAAAACTCAAAATAACTTCACGTTACTTCAACTTTATCAAACTTTCATAAACTCTCGATATTATTTTAATTTCAACAATTCCTCAATCAATAAACTATTAAAATAAACCATCAATATAATTAATAGCAGTTACACATCATAACATACAAATGAACAATACATTAACATCATAAACACGATTCATCAACATAAGCTACTTATGCTCAATACAAGTCATACTCATACTCGAATTCCATCATAATAATAATAATTGCTCAATAATCAATAATGGTAAACGGTATCCTCAGGAGTAAG
>NC_089742.1:15179165-15264165 GCF_040412425.1 Macrobrachium rosenbergii
TATATATATATATATATATATATATATATATATACTATATAAATGTATATATATATATATATATATATATATATATATATATATATATATATATATATATATATATATATATATATATATATATATATATATATATATAACATATATATATATATATATATATATATATATATATATATACTAACTCTGCTATATATATATATATATATATATATATATATATATATATATATATATATATATATATATATATATATATATATATATATATATATATATATGTTATGTTTTTATTTCCTTTTTATGTTCTTTTGTTACATGGTGCATAGATTTTAGTCTTTCTCTTGCATGGTTTCTTTCGGGGTGTCACTTCAGATCGCTTCGCAGATGATGTGCTATCTTTGTATATTTATTCCTTTTAAATATTGATATCTCTCAGAAAGGCGTATAGAGAAACGAAATCGGTAATTTCTTCACTTTAGTGAGTACTTAATATTATAAAGATCAGTACAAAATTAACAAGTTACAAAGATAGAAACGAATCACTCTTGAATCAGTCTATATGGGGAACACGGAAGCGATTGGGAGGAAGTACTCTCCTTGGGACACAGTTCTGACTCTGGTCTCTGCGTCGGTCTCTCACTGCGTTGAACCCTCCAGAAACTTGCTATCTGCTAATCTCCACCTCCCTTCTAGCCTTATTGGAAGGATTAATCAACAAGACCTCCTTCAAGTAGCTAGTTTGAAGGACTGTAGTGGAGTGTGATTCAAATCTCTCCTTAGAGGACTTGATAGGAGGTGATCTTAGGATGGTGTGGGAAAAGCCCCTCCCACACTTAATTGATTGGAGGTTGGAAAGAAAGTTTTATCTGTGGGCCAACCCCCCCAAATTCCTGGAACTTCCACGAAAACACCTTCCAGAGAAGGCGGGGCTATAAGATCAGCTGTTGTAAGCATTTAGACTGTGCTTTGACTCATGTTTGTGGCTTTAATCACAAGCCATTATTTCCCATTTTTACGACTGTTTTTATAAACCCAAACACGATATACTGCAGTGTAAACATCTAAGCGTATTGATAACCGACACAACAGCATTTGGCCGTTATCCTGTGTTCTTTGCCTCTCTCTCTCTCTCTGTTTCTCTCTCTCTCTCTCCTCACTATCTCTTTCTATCTCTCCCTCTCTCTCTCTCTCTCTCTCTCTATTATATTGTCACATATCTATTCTACACCACAACATCACTCGGTCACGCTAACTCAAACTGCCCTCAGTGTGACAAAAAGAATATATATCAATGGATGATGCAAAATCACAAACAAAATAAGTATTTATATGATTGCCCATCAGTCAATTCTCAAAAAATATTAAATTGCACAAACTGTGTCAATGCACTAGTAAAATCAATTAAGAATATATGGTAGAAAATTCACATATATTATTTCATGAATCAAAAAGAGATACATATACATATATATATATATATATATATATATATATATATATATATATATATATATATATATATATATATATATATATATATATATATATATATATATATATATATATATATACATAATGAATTATTATACTGTAAAATGGTTAATTGATTTAACACACAATGCAAATAATAATACATAAAAGATTCAGCAACAAATTATGTATAAGATCATTTTACTCTTCATTGGTCCTTTTATTTCTGTTATAATCTGCTCAACATTTGAAATTACACACGTTGACCAAGAGTGCAAACACTATTATTACAATAATGATTATGACCAATTTAAGACAGAGACAGGCACAATTTGAAACATTTTTCTTTGTAATAGAAAAATTCATCTACTAAAAAGCCAACTCATTTATTTGTTTTAACTCTAACTGAGACAGTTTAAATTCTTTAGCTTCACTAGAGTAGTTCATGAAGACATTTTATGGATTGTGATTTCTGTGAAGACATGGGGTTCATAATATAATTTATTAAGAATAACTACTTGCAAGTCTTATCAGCATGGACATTATTGAAGTGTTTCAAATTATATATGGCAATTAATAGTTGCTGTTACTGAACTTAGTGAAAACACAAAAACTGACTATTTCTACTATAATGGAAACAAAATCATGTTTGAATTAATTGTGTACACAGTACTGTCTCTTGATTCTTGTTTTCAATTATTTCTTGAACACAAGGATAGGCATTAGTAGTTTTACCATACAGGTTGTCAAGGTTGCAAATATACTCTTTATCTTTCAAAGAGTATACAATCTTAATTGAGCATCAATAATAAATGACATCATTAGTCCATGTTCTTCTAATGCAAAATTGATGTGGTTGACATTTAGAGATATTACGTTTTCCTTTATCAACATGGGAAAGGATGTATGGACATCAGTACATCTGCCTCTTTTGATTAAATGGTAAAATTAGAAGATCTTATCCTTAACTACCTTGGTGGTTATCAAATTATAATATGAACCATTATATCCTTTACCATAGAGGTATAATGTCCTTCTACGAAATCACACTAATTATGCCCTCTAATTCTCTTAGGTTTATTAATATTGGACTTAATATTTCTTTATAGGCTAACGAAATGGCATTTTAATAAATCTTTATAGTCTTAATACAATTCTAACATTGTTCATAAATATACTTAAATGTTGTTTCATCTGTGTTATTATCTTAATCTCTTTGGTAATATTTGTGTTCACTTGATTAATAAATTCCTTTATTTTTTCAATTCATCACTGTTTAAGTTTTGAGGCTTATAATCTTTAACACAATGCCTTGTTGCTGCCCATTTCTCCAGTTTGTCTATGCGGCACTTTCTTTTCTACATTAGAGTCTGTGGCGACACCAAATAATTGATTAAGGTGCTGTTCCTATAAAAGGTAAGAGGATCGTTTTGGATCTTGTATTTAACACACTTCCTATGTCATTATCTAGTTTTTCCAACAATGGTAAAACACTTATTTTCACTTTTCCTAATTAATGATTTTAATTCCCTTTGGACATCTTTCAATGTCATTTCATTGATAAGCACTGATGTAATGTCAATACTCATATGCCCAAGTCCTTTGTTAATTTCACAGATCCTTTTTCTCTAGTAATTGCACCCTTCGGATCACCACCTCCAGATGGCACATAAAGCAGTGTTATGATAACCAAAGAAGAACCGCATGTTTGTATCTGTAAGAATAAACACTTATCAGATATTCTGCTTATACATGAGGTATTTTAATGCCTACACATTGTTTATATCCTAATAGTTCAACTTACTTTACATAAATTTATCTTTTCTTAAATTGTATTTATTTATTTATTGGTTCTATTCAACTTCTTTCAATAATTCCAACTATTCTCTTTTTGGACCAAAGTCTGTTTTATTCTGTATATGATTGGTATAGACAATTCTTTCTTTTAGATCCTCTCACTTACAGTCTAAACATTAACTTCAACACTTCTAATGCCCTAAGGACCTTGGAACTTTGCGAATGCTTTTACATTAGGACCTTCTGGAACGCAGTTCTGAACATATACCTGAGCACCTACAATTTTTGGTTTGGCTGTATTTTTGTTATAGTACTTTGCTTGGACACTCTGAGCTTCTTTAAGTCTGGTCCTCGTCTGTTTGATCGTTTTCATAAATCAGCACGTCTAGTTTTCCAGGCAATATAGTCATCGTAGTTATAAGTATGTCAGGTGGTGTTGCATCATCCTAGTAACGTATTTGGTAGTCTCTTCTCGTATCCGTATAACAAATGATGTGGTGATTCTCCTACTGTCTCATTTACAGTATTGTTTATAATAAACTAGTGTCTTCGAAAGCTAAATCCCAGTCTTCTGTATTAGGTTTTAACTAAAGTTTTCCAGGAATATCACTTTATCTTGCGATTCGTTCTTTCTACTGCTCCATTTAGACTGGTTCTATCATGTGATTTGGCATTTATTTATCTCATAAATTCACATAATTTTCTTAAAAAGTTCACTAGTAAATTCTGCTGCGTTATCAGAAGAAGGGCAGGGACATGAATGTCTCGTAATAATTCTAGATTTAAGAGCTTCTGCTACTGTAATTACATCTCTATTTCTTACTAGTACAATCTCTACATATCTTGTTAGATAGTCTAAAAAGACTAATATTTGTTTATTCCCCATAACAGTTGTAGGAAATGGACCTAAAAAGTCCATAGATACGACTTGAAATGGATTCAACTCCGATGGGTATTTTTCAAGAGGAGCTTTTGGATTTACGTTACCTTTATTTCGATTTACAAACTACACAATTTTTGTGTACAAAGTTCTTGGCATCACCTCACTACAATGAGATAAAATAATTTCTGGTTATGATTCTAGTTGTCTTTTGATTCAGGATATCCTGTAAGCATGAGTGTGTTAGTTCTAAAACTATCTGATTAGTGTTTTCCGGGATGTATGAGTCGAGAATAGCCATTCTTCTCTGTTGAATCTTTTATACAGTAATCCATTGATTAAAAACAAAATCAGGTTTTAAAGATTCATCTGTCATTAGTTGTCCTAATATATGCCTGATTTCTGTATCCATTACTTTTGTGTTGTACTCTTTCCAAATCTAAATCTACCCACTTGACAGCTAAAACAAAAAGTAGTAGTAATGCACATTTTCTCTGTTTCTTCTTGGGCTCACAGATAATGCATGCTAGTGTATTAAATTTTCCTGGGATATATCTGAATTCTGGTGCAAATTCTAACACACTAATGAACCATCTATTGAACTTCATGTTATTTGTAAAAGTTCTCTTCTTAAACAAATCACAAATTGGTTTGTGATCAGTAAGTACATTGACTTTATGTCCTAAAATTATGTGTCTAAATTCCTTAGACCCCAGTATAATGCTAAACATTCTCTTTCTATTGTGCTATAATTTTCTCTGCAGCATTCAAAACTGCTGGCATAATATACTCTCATTCTTGTTTGTCCTTTTGTAATAATACAGCCCCTAGCCCAGTACTTGATGCATCACAGGCTAAGTAAAAAGTCCTTGCAGAAATCTGGGCAGACTAGTACGGGATTCCTGGTCATTTTACTCTTTAGTGTTTGGAAAGCTGTCTCTTGTTCTTTATTCCATTCATATTTGACATCTTTCTTTGTTAATTCTGTTAATGGTTTGGCTATTGTAGCAAAGCCTTTAATGAAAGGTCTATAGTAGCCTACCATTCCTAGGAATCTTCTCAATGCTTTCAAATTGGTAGGAGCTGGATATTCAACTATTGCTTTTATCTTGCCTGCTTGCATTCGCAGACCATCTTCACTAATTACATGTCTAAAGTATTCCAAAGATTTCATTAAATTGACATTTCTTTAATTTGATTTTTAATCCTGCTCTTTATTAATCTTTCAGACAATTCCTAATGTTTTGAGAGTGACTTCCCTAAATCTTTGCTAAAAATGATAACATCATCTAAGTAAGCTGCAACACATTTTTATATCCCTAATATTTGACATTAATCTAACAAACGTTAAAAGACCGAAGTGAGTCCAAATGGCATGACTTCCAAATTGCAAGTGTTCCTTGTGTATGTGCTGAAGGCTGTGTGGTGGTTTGACTCTTTGATAAGAGTACTTGCAGTAATACTAAAAGTAAAAATCTAAAGTAGAAAATATCATACACCTCCTAATTGAGCTAACATATCTTGAATCACTGGCATTGGCATTCTATCAGGATGGTGTTGGAATTTAACTTTCTATAATTCTATCACAAGTCTCCAGTGTTCCATCTTTCTTGGAATAGTAGTAATGGAGAATTATGGGATTTAGAAGGAATGACTACCCCCATCTTTCTTATTTCATTTATCAAATTATCCACTTCATGGGTCTTTGGCTTGTTGTTAAATACCAGTGGAATAAAGAATGGTTTTGTTCCATCATCTAATACAATTTTATGCCTTAGGACATTTGTTCTACCTAATTTATCTCCTTTATATTGCTATTACATCTCTGTATTTTCTAATACTTGAATTAATCTATCTTTGTTTTCTGGAAAATCTGTTTTATTCATGCTGTAATTCAGATGTTTGATAGTTACAGAGAAAAATGCTTCTTCTTCTAATGTTAGTAATGGATTGTTAATAGGTATTCCTTTACAAAAGATAATGCCTGCATAAAGTATTGATTTTGTTATCTGAGTAGTTCTGGACTTAAAGCTTTTCAAGTATCACCCTTCTTATGGACTAAAAATTACTCCATTCTGACAAATTCTGGTAACTCTTCATTTAGTAAAAGAACATCTTTAACTCCTATCTCTTCTTTTCCCCTTAGATGTATTTTTGTTAAACATTTTTGGATGCAAAAATTGCCTGTCATATTTTAGTATTAAATTGTACTTTATTATCATCAGCGGTGCTTACACAGCATACTTCCTCATCTTTTGTTTCTGCAAAGTAACTGTGTTCTGCATCTATACTAGTTTCTTCAGTTACTGCTATTATATGTTTTATATCACTTTATATCTATTTTTTTGTTTAACAGCAATTACTCATTTACTAATTTCCTTTATTATCACCATTTGATTACTACATTGCTATAAATATTTCTGTGTATTTATCTCTATAAATTATCTCATAAATGTCTGTTTCCTTGTCATATTCAAACACTGCTAGGATCACCTTTTCTATTTTATTTCTGAGGTCTTCTTTTGTTGGAGAAGTATGTTCTGGATGTACTCTTAACTTTCTAGTCTGTAATTGTGGAAATTCTCCTTTCCATTACCATTCATTTTAATTTGATTGTTCTCTTGATGATAGATTATTTTCTGTATGTCTTTGTCGCTTGTGCAAAGTTAATCTCAGACAAATTGATCAGATTTAGGTGAAACTTTTTCTTCTTTAAAGCTAATAAAGCACCACTCTTTATTATCTTGTGTAAGGTTAATTTTCCTTCTCACGGCAATTCAGTATAATTCCACATTTTCTTCATTAATTTATAGAAACAACACCTGTGCAGGAAAAGAACCTGTCTTCTAGAACTAAACTTTTCCAACAGTTTTATGTGACGGAGATCTATTTCTAAGTTCACATTGCCTAAACTTTCTCTGTTTACCATATCTTTTATTATCTTTGCTTTGACCCTGAATTAAGCGTTTCTTTAACACTTCAGTAACTTGTTAATGTGTGTTTGTATCTATATGCTTACAGTACTACCTGAATCCATAAGGACAGTACATAATTTATTCTGTATTGGAATTTTAATGATAGGTAAATCCTTTCTGATTATTTCTTCTTCATCCATGGAAAATACAACTTCTTTGCTCTGCAATATGGATAGTGCGGATGAACCTTCACTTCTCCTATTTGCTAATTCTTCTACTCTTAATTTATCTTCTTGAAGGGACTTTCTTGTGGTATTCTGTGTAGGGATAAATTGTCATTGATTTGAAGACTTATTTGATGTTGAGCGGTTACTACTTAATTCAACTATTTCTTTATTTCCTTCTTGTGTTTTTAAACCAGCAATTCTTTGTTAAATGTCTATTTCTTTAAACCGTGCAGATTCTAGGTTTTTCTCTGCTCATTTGTAAAATTATTTGTATACCCGCAGTTTTTACTTGAGCTGTCTTAGGTCTCGCCCTTGAGCCAGAATAGTTCACTTGGGTTGGAAGTGTTTTGTGTTTTGAGTTGTGACCATATCTTATAAAGTTTGTGTGGTCCACTTTTTGCTATATTGTTTCTTCCTTTGATCTGGATTCCATTTTCTTTGCAAATATTTTGGGCATATTTCCTTGGAAGGTATTTGGTCTATTTCCTGCTTGTCTGGAATTATCATAAATTTATTATTCAGTTTAAAATTAGGATTATTATTTTTATCTTCTCTATATACCTTTGACTTTCCTTTCATTTTGTGCTTCTGTTGTTCCGAATTCCTTGGATAGATTTATCTGCCTTTGGATTTCTTCCTCATTGTCTTCAATGTTTGGCTTGTTTTCTGGGATCAAGTTTTATTTTTCTGAAAGCTTTCTTTTCCTCTTCTCCAAGAATGTATATATATAGTTCCAAATGACACGTAATTCATACATGTACATGCTCAATAATTTCTGAGCACTAACCCAAACTGATCATATCTTCTATAAGTAACACCTGTCTTCTCTAAATCTTCGCTTATTTTTCTCTGTGCATTCTCCACGCTTGCGTACAAATTAGCAATTGTTTTATATTGTGGGTTAAGAAATCTAGTTAGGTTATATAAACCGTCAGTGCAGTTGCTGATTTAGAGTGATAAACAAATTTCTTTAAATTCTACACACTCAGTTATTAAGTTTGCTAAAACTTGTGGAATTCAAAGTTTTTATGTAGTGTCTCCATGTTTCTGAGCTGACGAGCAACAAGGTTTTCATTTTATGTAGCTCTTTCATCTGTTATTCCCCCTGAAATTATTTACAGTAGCCAATGATTTACAGTATAGGCTTCGAGTCTGCTTTTGTCGGGATTGGAATCATCACCACAATACAGAAGCGTGTGGCAGTTCCCTGTTATGACGGCCGCCTGGTTCATGATAAAAAAATTGCCTTAATGTGCGAGTGGTATTACTCTTGTTATTATTGTTAGTAGTATTAGAATGGTTAACACTATTTTGGTTCTGGTTATTGCGTTATTATTGACAGTATTTCCTTGCATACAGCGGAGTGGGAATTTAGTCTTGAAATTCGACTAAATACCAATTGTCGGCAGTGCTTAAATCGTAATGTGAATGTCTAACAGTGTTCTAGTAATTCATCGCCGCTCGTTGCATGTCCACACACAAAAAATTACTTCACTCGAGTACATCAATCAAAAAAATTTTTCGTTATATTGTACCGAATTAAATAATTTATCAAATTGTCATACAAAAAAATTAAATTCTCTATTGAGTTCAAGTGCACAATTAAAAACTTTTTCCAATACTCAAATAAATTATTACTATGAAATTGGGCATCATATCATTCAAAATTCATTATAATAAGTACACAAAATTACATATAACTTCTCAAATAATCATCACCAACCAGGTAAAAAATAGCTAATTCCCTATCTAAATTATTTACTAAATAATTAATTTATCATAGAGAGAGTAATGCTGGTATTTATGCAAAAAGAATTTTATTCACAAGAGAGAGTTTTCTTAATCGTGATATCGCTAAATGTTGTTCATTCGGCGGTGAATGTTTCGCTGACGGATCACTACGTCGTTGTTTTTTCGCTGTGGTTTTCCGCACCGGAATCTTGTTGAAAGTTTGTACGTTTTTTTCTTCAATCACTTTCGATGCAATGCTCGCAAACACTGGGCTTATTATCGCTGTGAAATCTTGTATTGTTGGCCAGTAACAGTTCAAAATATTTTGGCTTCAGGACGCACTAAACTGTTTATTCACACTCGACGTTCTTGTTGTAGCTGCTATTCGCTGGAGTATTTTATTTCTTCTGATATATTTGTTCGTCGTCGTAAAAAAATCTAAGTTCGTTTTGTAAATTTCGTTTCACTGTAACTTAAATAATTGCACTGATAATTTCATTAATGTTCGTTTTGTTTCGTCTCGCCTTCTGGATCCGCCCCCAGCTGCCACCATTTGTTATGTTTTTATTGTTCCTTTTTTATGTTCTTCGTTACATGATTGCATGGTTACTAGTCTTTCTCTTCTTACCTTGGTTTCTTTTCGAGGTGTCCTTCAGATGCGCCGGCGGATGATGTGCTATCTTTGTATATTTATTCCTTTTTTAAAAATATTGATATCTCTCAGAAAGGCGGCGCTAGAGACGGGATCAGTAATTTCTTCACTTTAATTAGTACTTAATATTATAGAATCAGTACAAAATTAACAGATTACAATGATAGAAACAGATCACTCTTGAATCGGTCTATATGGGGGAACACGGAAGCGATTGGGAGAAGTACTCTCCCTTTAAGGACACGGATTCTGACTCTGGTCTCCTCGTCAGTCTCTCACTCGTTAGACCCTCAGGAAGCTTATATCTGTAATCTCCACCTCCTTCTAGCCTTATTGAAAGAGTTAATCATGAGCCTCCCCTTCAAGTAATGATTGGAAGGACTGTAGTGGGTGTGATTCAAATCTCTCCTTAGAGGACTTGATAGGAGAGATGATCTTAGGAGGGTGTGGGAAAGACCCTCCACATAGTGATTGGAGGTTGAAGAAGTTTATATAGGCCCAAACCCCAAATTCCTGGAACTTCCACGGCTTACCTTCCAGAAGGCGGGGCTATAGAATCAGCTGTTGTAAGCATTTAGACTGTGCTGACTCTTCATGTTTGCTTGGCTTCAATCGCGAGGCCATTATTTCCCATTTTCACGACTGTTTTTGTAAACCCAAACGATATACTGCAATGTAAACATCTACGTATTGATAACACGACACAACAGCATTTGGCACGTTATCCTGTGTTCTTGCCTCTCTCTTTACTCTTATTTCTCTCCTTCTCTCTAAC
This sequence comes from Macrobrachium rosenbergii, assembly GCF_040412425.1. Classification (NCBI taxonomy): domain Eukaryota; kingdom Metazoa; phylum Arthropoda; class Malacostraca; order Decapoda; family Palaemonidae; genus Macrobrachium; species Macrobrachium rosenbergii. The sequence goes on from NC_089742.1 coordinate 15,189,616, forward strand.
TTTTCTCTTTCTATCTCTCCCTCCTCTCTCTCTCTCTCTCTCTCTCTCTCTTCTCTATTTAATTTCCTATCTATTTTACCACAACATATATATATATATATATATATATATATATATATATATATATATATATATATATGTATATATATATATATATATATATATATATATGTATATATATATATATATATATATATATATATATATATATATATATATATATATAACTATCTTATATACTATATATATATATATATATATATATATATATACATATATATATACATACATACATATATATATATATACATATATATATACATACATATATATATATATATATATCTATATATATATATATATATATATATATATATATATATATATATATATATATATATATATATATATATATATATATTCTTATGCTGTAGTTTTAATAATGCAGTAATCTTTATGTTTGTATTGTGAGTTATTTGTATAACTGTATGATTTTGTGTTCACATGGGCATGTGCTGTAAAGAGTTAGCGTAAGGTTGCAGCGATTAAACGCTGTGTGGTTTGAGAGAGGGCATATGCATGGTATGTAGAGATAGAAGGGACACTTCAGTTGGGAGTGTCATCAGACACATTGGCAGTCCAAAACAGTTGGTCAAGTAGTAAGAAGTGACCAGGTGAAACAGACTACAAAGAGCAATGTGGGGAGGAGTCAAGTTTCAGTAAAGACTGAAACTAAACAAGCTGAGTGTTCTTCATGATGGAAATGTAACTTCAAGCAGTGGTGGCTGAGCAGTTTGGGCTTTTAAGCTATACTCTATGAGGTTATGCACTGACAGCTGCAGGGGAGGAAGTGTGCACATATCAGTCAAAGGTGTTAAGTGATGCAAGGAGAAACCTTGCCGTGAGTGTGGTAGTCCGTGGTGCTCACCCCCTTGGAGAAGAATCTTACAGGAGATTCTGTTATTTTGAAGAGGTATAGGAGGAGAAAGAGGTAACTCCTATATGCCGCTTACACCTGTCATGTGAATTAGTGACAGAGTATTTGATTACTGCTGTAAGGACTCACTGGCTGTTGAAGGTGTACACATGTTCTGTTAGGAATGAAGTTGGTAGTGTGCCATTTGTTCCTTGTCCTATACTGACAGATAAACCATTGAGGATTAATCCTACGGTAGATTTGGAGAAGAATAACCCCCACCTGTTTCCTAGCTGTGTGATTACTAGGAGTATAAAGAGGACTATGCCTGTTAGTGAAGAGACTGAGGATTTACCACTCAGAGATCATTGAAACTTAGAAGAGAGTTGTTCAGGGAAATGATGTTTCCCGATGCTTTGACCAGAAGAGTTTCCCAAAAATATTGTCTGAGAACTCTGAATAGTGAGATTGTTCCTGAAGATAACAGTGAAACTACAGTAGCTGAGTTAGCAGATATTGAGAGCTCAACCATTGAAGTTGGTCAGGTGACCAGAGAGAGGCTAATGGAACTGCAGAGATGGATACATCATTAGCTGAGTTGTTTTTCAGAGTTGTTGATCAAGAAGAGATGCAACAAACTCCTACCGTTATTATCTGAAGGAAGATTTGCTGATGAGGAAGCATAGACCTGCAGATATACCGGGAGATGCTGAATGGGGCGAATATCATCAGAATTTGCGTCCACTTCCATTGAGAAGCAAGTGGTAGCAGTAGCTCATGAGTCTGGACTTATGGGATCAGGAAGACTGTGAAGACCATGAAATATTTTTCTGGCCTGGACCACAGATGTTAGCAAGTTCTGTCGAAGTGTCATATCTGCCAGATATCTGGAAAGCCAAATGAAACCATTCAGAAAGCCCCTACAACCTATAGAAGTTAGAGGAGAACCCTTTAGCAAGGTGATTATAGATATGGTTGGACCACTGCCGAAGACGAAGAAGGGTCATGAATATCTGTTTACATTGATGTGTCCTGTGACAAGATATCTGAAAGAACCAATCCTGTTAAAACATATCTGCCAAGATAGTTGCTGAGAAACTAGTGAGTTTTCTCAAGAGTTTGGGATACTAGAGGTGTACAAAGTGATAGAAGACAATTTTACTTCAAACTGTTTCAGGATGTGATGAGTTTGTTTAGTGGAAACAACAGTTGTCCACTGCACGTATCACCCAGAACTGAAGAACTATGGAAGGTTTCACCAGACATTGGAAAGTATGCTGACTAAGTATTGTTCTGAGAGTCAGGCAGAGATTGGGATGTTGGTGTACAATTGATGTTATTTGCAATTAGGAATGCTTATCAAGAAAGCATAGTTTTGTTCGCTAATGAGATGATTTTGGTGAAGGTAGAAGACTGTTGTAAATTCTTTTGGAATGTGGGAAGAAAATCAAGTGGAAGTCCAAGGAGAGAGTAAGAACTTGAGGAGAAGATTGGAAGAGATTAAGAAAATTCTCTTTGAAAATCTGAAACTGAGTCAAGAAAATAGAAAAGGAGATATGATAAGAAGACTAAGCTAAGAAATTTTAGTGTTGGTCAACAAGTGTTAGAGGTTTTTACCTGTCGAGATTTCCCTTTCAACAAGTTTCAAGGTCATACAAGATAATTGAGAGGTTAAGTGATAGAACTTATGTAGTTGAATGCCAGAAAGACGAAGACGAAAAAGGAAGATACATGTAAACCTCTTAAAACCTTACTTCTCAAGAAACCGAAATGAAACCGTGTCAATAACTTGAACAACTTTAACCACAGAAGACGACGATGGATATGAATTAGGAGCTGAAATCAAGATGAATAATTCTTCAATTTTTGGAAAATTTGGAGGATAAACTGAAACATCTGTGAGTGTTGAGCAAGGTGGTGAGTTGTGCAACAAAGTGATTAGAAGCTTCTAGAACTATTTGCAGATGTACTGGGTGTACTGATCTGATCAAGCATGAATCAAGATCAAGAAGATAGCAGACCATTCAAACAGAGAGCTTATCGCCTATCACCTTATCATCGAGATGTTTTGAAAGAAGAAGTTGAATATTTATTTACAGCATGGATTAGCAGAACCAGTTCAAGTCACTACAGTTCTCCATGTGTGTCGTGAAGAAACTGGATGGCTCATTTAGGATGTGTACTGATTATAGGAAACTGAATTCCATCAGTATTCTTCAAACAATTATCATATCTTATAGATCAGTTACTTGATAATGTTAGGGACAAGCCAGTTTATTGTCTCAAGATAGACTTGTTGAAGGGATATCAAATTCCCTTAGATAGAATGCTAAGTTGCTGTTAGTTTAGTACTCCTTTTGGACTGTACCAGTATACTGTTCTGCCATTTGATTACAGTAAGATACACTGTAACATTTCAACGAGTAATGGATCAACTGCTAGTGTCCATAGAAGGAGTAGGTGTATATCTGGATGACATATTCATTTACTCTGCAACATGAGAAGAACATCTGAAGATCCTGAGAAGTTTTCCAAGAAACTAAAGGAAGCAGGACTAACGATCAACCTAGAAGAGTGATGAAGTTCAGGGAAGGCAATTGTACAGTATCTTGGGTTTGAAGTTGGGAAAGACCTTTACCGCTCCAGTAAACGCTAATGTAGAGGGTATCCGTAAGGCTACCCCACCTAGTACTAGAAACAGCTACAGAGATTTTTGGGCATGGCGGGGATTCTATCGACGTTTCTTGCCCGAATTTCTCAGCTATGTGTATAACAGACTTAACTAGTCCCAAAGCTAAGTTTGTTTGGACCTCTGAATATCAGAATCCTCTGAGAAGGTAAAAGCCATTTTAACTTCAAAACCAGTACTTCGGGCTCCAGACTTCAATAAGAAATTTGTGATACAAGTTGATGCCTCTGACTGTGGAATTGGAGCTGTACTACTTCAAGAAGATGAAAGTGAACTTTTGCATCCCGTATGTTTCATGTCTTCAAAACTGAAAAAAGCATCAGAAAGTGTATTCCACGATAGAAAAAGAAACTCTAGCTTTAATCACAGCATTGAAAAAGTTTGAAGTGTATGTGAACAGACCTAGGAATGAAGAGATTTTAGTGCTGTCTGATCACAATCCGCTCACGTTTTTACTGCGGATCAAGAACCACAACCAGAGACTCACTCAGTGGTCTCTGTGCTTGCAACCCTATAATATTAAAGTACAGCATATTTCAGGTAAGAACAACGTGGTTGCTGATTACTTATCCCACTGTAAATCATTGGATTCAACCCTGGGATAACCAATCTTCCGGGGGGGAGGAGTCTTATGCTGTGGTTTTCATAATGCAGTAATCTCCCCGTGTTTATGTGTGAGTTGTTGTATAACTGTATGATTTTGTGTTCAAATGCGCATATGCCGTAAAAGAGTTAGTGTAAGGTTACAGCGATTAAACGCTGTGTGGTTTGCTAGAGGACATATGCGTGGTATGTAGAGAGAGAAGGGACAGGGAGCCCTTGTTCGTTCTATAGGGGCACAATTTGTTTAGTCAGTATTCAAAACTTGCTGAAATTAACACTTCCTCATATGACTCCATTAGTGTACAAAACGTTATGGGACTTGATCAAAACACTGTTTGGTGGAAAATCCTACCACGTACATAGACACCCATACATAGGACTTTTTGAGAGACCATTATCCGTGCGGAACGGAGTTGCCTTTTCGCTCCCTGTCTCGCTCCCTCTCTCTCTCTCTCTCTCTCACTCGCGGGACTTCGAATGTCCTGTTGTAACGTAATTGATATTTTGGTAGACGATGGTCACTCACAACCTTTAACTGTTTAATTTCTTAGTAAATGTGTCTGAATTATCTGAAGTGTATTTTATTAATTGTGTGTGTGACGCCTGATTAAAAGACATAAACATTGGTACCAAAGGTATTGTAACATAATTATTGGTTTTTAGTGCACTAAAAATAATATTTACAGTAATTATTTGTAAAGATATTTTGTTTCCTTTTTAGTATTTCTTCATGTTATATGTTTTATGCTTTATCTTTTGAAGAATTTTTCTTTTATACATATATGTGGTGTGTTAGCTCTTGCCTTAATTTTTATGTTACATTTTTTGATATTTAATTTCTTGTGGAGTATATTTCTGTGTCTTTTGTATCCACATTTTTTATATGATTGATTTATTTGCCTTATTTTGTTTAAGACTTGGGAATTAATTTACTTACAGTATATTTCCTTTCAATCAAGTTTTGTTATTTGACAATTTAAATTATACTGGAATAGTTTTTTGATTAATTAATAAATTAATTTCTGATTTAATTTTTACTGATGATTAATTCGGATTTAATCCAATTTTGTTTTGTTTCCAAGTAATAATAAATTTCTCTGAGACTGTTAATGTCATGTGTAACCTTTGAATTTAAAAATAAATTTTTGTATTTAAAATATTATATCAGAGTTTCATTCATTGACTCACCAGTAATTTTGATATGAATTAGATATAGAGTGGTAAGTGAGATGTTTTCCTTCAAGTAATTGAAGTGAGCTCGAACCAGGAAATAAATAGAAATGTGAACTTTATAATGTTAATGGGCAGATGCCATATATTTACCTCACCTGTTTATGAACTTAAACTGCTTTCTTTCCAAAATTGATAAGTTTTGTAAGGGACCACTGTTGCCTTTAGAGAAATCAGTCGTTTTATATATTGTGGTGAGATTCAGGTGTCTGGCTGTTGTGGGAGTAACTATAAATGTCAGATTAATGGTAAGTTTGGTAATCAAATATCATGCACTTGAGACCAGGTTTGATTTAAGAACAGACACTGGACACTTCGTCACAAATATATATATATATATATATATATATATATATATATATATATATATATATATATATATATATATATATATATATATATATATATATATATATATATATATATATATATATATATATACATATATATATAATATATATATATATATATATATATATATATATATATATATATATATATATATATATATATATATATATATATATATATATATATATATATATATATATATATATATATATATATATATATATATATATATATATATATATATATATATATATATATATATATATATATATATATATATATATATATGTATATACATATATATATATATATATATATATATATATATATATATATATATATATATATATGCTCTATATATATATATATATATATATATATATATATATATATATATATATATATATGCTATATATACATACACACACACACACACACATACACACACACACACACACACACACACATATATATATATATATATATATATATATATATATATATATATATATATATATATATATATATATATATATATATATATATATATATATATATATATATATATATATATATATATATATATATATTTATATATATATATATATATATATATATATATATATATATATATATATATATATATATATATATATGTGTGTATTATTATTGATATTAATATATATATATGTATATATATATATATATATATATATATATATATATATATATTATAGTTATCAAGAAGTCGTATCATAGCGGCCGTTCCAGCTTTTCCTTAGTTCAGCCTTGAATTTAGTAAAGTAAAGTAATTGCTAGAGCTACCTCCTACTTGCCCTTAAGCTGTGAAGTAAATTCGTCATTGCATAGGTGACCCAGTTGACTAGTCTGTACATTCAAGTCCATCAACATCGATCTGTCCCATTTTTAACCTGGGACAACCATTAGAAAGACGCAGTCAATAAGGTCGAGGATGAGAGGCTGTCTGTCACTCCCTTATGCAGCTTAATTCAACTAATCTGCTTAAGAAAACCATTCCAAAGGCAGATTGAGCTGGCTTGATTGTCTGTCTGCAGGAATACCTTGGGGAATACAAGCAGATGGCCGGAACACCTGGACGAGTGACACATCCTTAGCCCGCTACCACGTGGGCCTATTACTAGGGCCCTACTCTGGACAGAGGCCATAAAAAGAGGCCTTGGACAGAGAAATTTTGCAGTCGACAGCTAGCAGTTAGCCATACACTTGGGCAAGTGATACAAGTCGCTGAGAGGTCACCCTTCACCCTTCCACCCAGATGTCCACACCAAACTCATGAAGCGAACCCAGTACTACAGTCCTCCTCGAACTCAGACCCTGATATACAGTCCACCTCCAACCGCCGATCCAGTCCTGCAGTCATCCTTGAATGGACCTACCCAGGAACCTGAGTACTATGTACCGTTTGTGATCGCCTGTTGTCTTTCTAAGCCAGAGCCCCGCTATCGCCCCCCAACCCCAGGTAAAGCACGAGTGGAAGCCTTTTCAGTCACGACAGTTTGCCCTTTTGAAGAGTTATCCAGTATTTTGGGTTCCAGTGTAAAGTGTTCAGTTATTCCTCGGGTCCTTGGCACCCTCAGTGCAGACTCAAGTCATATTCTGTGTTATATTCCTCCTTTACTGGCGTGTAATATGTAAATCTCTCTCGCAGAGGGACCTATTCGCAGTGGACTCATCTTGGACTGTGCCTTGCCATTATTCAAGACTCCAGTAGGAGGATCTTCAGGTGTTGCAAGCCCTTTAACAATAATTCAGTTACCAATTTTCCTTTCTAATGCTTTTCTTTTTTTGAAATATAATTCCTTAATTTATCAAAGTGTTTACATAACATTTCCCTATAAAGTAAGGCCTTCAGCTCATAAAATCATACTGTTTTCTTTGTTATTTACGATTTCCCTTTACGTAAGTCAGAACTCCAAGGCCAAATAAATAAAGTTTCCGTTGCCGGCCTGTAAAAATCCCTAAAAATCATATAACCCCAGGAAAATTCGTAAAAAAATTATCGATAAATATATGTATACTGTATGTATATATATATATATATATATATATATATATATATATATATATATATATATATATATATATATATATATATATATATATATATATATATATATGTGTGTGTGTGTGTGTGTGTGTGTGTGTGTGTGTGTGCGTGTGTAACCCCTAAATATCTCATAGACTGCAATGGTTTTAAGATTCTATTTTTCTGTATTATAGAAGGAATACAAGATATTTCAAATGAACCATAAACTGAAATAAGACTGAGCACTGTGCAGCCTTGCGTGGGGTCATCTACATTTCATCTTATTCCATTGTTACGACAATAAAACTTACCCAGTGCTTTTTTGTTTCCATTTTCATTGTCATTTTGTAATAAAAATGATTGAAATTTTATTGCTGAGGGAAATTATTGATTTTTCCGCTATGTGGAACATTTGAGAAATTAATTAAGGAACTAAAACGAAGAAAGGGGGGTTATACCATGCCAGCTTTAACATATATATTTTTTTGTGCAACATGAATATATGAGTTTGCTTGCAGCTATGATTACTGATGAAGTCAGATGATTGGCAACTATTGATTACTGTGTTAAATAATAAATAATAGTGACGCCAAATAATATTTAAAGAATCTAAAAAAACTGGAACCCAATAATCTAGAGCTAAGAATGAGAGTCAAAAAGTTCAGGGAGAACGAGGATCATTCCTACCTTTTCCATTATCAGAAAAGAACATATCCTTTACAATTCTAAATTGCATTTATTCTGACTAATACACTTGAAGTTTTATTCACTCAAGTTGAATAGATGTGGAAAAAGATTGGCCCAATATATGCCAAGTCAATGAAATTTTTCAAATTAGTGACATCATGGATAACTTTCGTGACTTTCAAGGCAATTTTGCTGAAAAATTGATTCAGTTCAGGCTTCAGGGTATTCTGACCCTTCATGCTCAACGAGGAATACAGAAGTTTACAATAACGCAGCGGATGTTAGGGTTTTCAACTTTGCTGTGCTTTTTTCAAAATATCTTTTCTAATAGAAAGTCTAGTGTATTGTAATGATAAAGGTACGTATGAAAATTTAATTTTTACGTTCAATTTATTGCTCTCTGAAAGTAAGTCGACACAAAAGAATACCTCAATCGTAAAGAACAGTGGGAATATATATATATAATATATATATATATATATATATATATATATATATATATATATATATATATATATATATATATATATATATATATATATATATGCGTGTGTGTGTGTATGTATGTATAAGTGTGCATCAAACGCTGTTAATCATTTGTTGATAATTACACCGTATAAAACGTTGGAAAGGTTATGCTTGTCCTCCTTCGAGAACTCACAGGAAGGAAAGCATAGCTGCCACTTGTACAAAAAGGAATAGGCTAAGCTCTGCAGTAAAAAAGGCAGAACGCATTAACTCCAAAACTGCGATTTTTGCAAATATGGCACCTATGTAATCAAAAGAAAGAGACTAGTGTAGCATTCAGGTGGGTTACGCCTATCTTTCCATTATACCAAGTTTTCAAGAGGCAGTTTGCATTAACTCCACGGTTTTCCTCCGCTATTAAAACGCAAAACGCATTGTGACTGAGTTTATGTGTCAGAAAGTATTAACTCCCTGCAGGTAAGAACATGATGCATTCTGCCTCAAACTGTGGTAAGTGCATGAGGGAGTTGATGCTTTCTTCTATAAACTAGACGGATCATTCTTTGAATGAACAGGATTCAGTGAAAAAAGACTTATCCAGAGAAGGAGGCCATCGCCATCAGCAAGATAAAAAATCTTGTTCCCTCATATATAGGCTACCTTCCTTAATAACTCCTGGATATAGCAGTAACCGAGTCATCGATGAACTGCTGAAAGAAGCTTTAGTCTACTAGTTAGATGACAACATAGCCTGACAAAAGGGCCGACATTCCCGCAAATAAGAAAGATCACTCCATTATTGTAAAAGGCACAAGGAAGTTAATCCGCAAGTATCTCACTACAGGCGGGAACATGTTCCAAACAGAAGTTACATCTCATATCTGAAACCACTTTAGGAAACATGTATGAAGACTTCCCTATCAGAAAACCCTAACTACTGCACATACAGTACATATCATGCAATATTCAAGAAAGAAAATATTGGATTTAGTGAGGCTAAGGGTGACATTCGTGAAACATGTGATATCTAAAAACCTTCGAGGAGATGAAGTTACAGGAAGTTTGCCCATTGCACAAGAAAATCATATTTCAATGGAGCAAGAAGCTTGCCAAGCCTATAAAGAAGATCATTCAAAAGCATGGAGCTCTACCAGCAGAGTTTATGCTGTTGATATGCAGATAGTCCTGTTACTGCCAATCATTAGGGGATTGAAAAGCTTCATCTTCACACCTCGACTTATTGTTTTTAATGAAACATTGGCCAGCAGGATGGAAAAAGAATTGAAGGAAGGACAAATTTCTCCATTAAGAGACAAACACTATGCTGTGGTATGGGACGAGTTGCTGCAGGATATAAAGCTAATTCATTTTTAGAGATGTGTACAAGACTTTATTTTCTGGACAGATAACTGTGCTGATCAGAACAAAAATTGGTCCCTCTGTAATGCCATAGCACTTCTGATCAACTCTAGAATCCAAGCTTTAGCATCAGTTTTAAGTACCTACCTGCCAGCCATACATTCTTGGTAGCTGGTGGTATTCATGGCCATAGTGATTGAACCTTGAACCAAAAGGGAGACATTATGGTTTAAAAAATTTGAAAGATGCAATTCAAACCTGTCAAGCGACTAGAGTGTCTTGATATCAATAACAAGGAATATTTCTTCAACACTCAAGCAACTATATTCAGAAAAGAACAAGGTCACGAGAGGGTACAGTAACTGCTGCTCTGCCATACTTGAAAACACTTGTGGAAGTCAGATTTGAAAAAAAAAGATCAATAGGTTTTCAGTTCAAGACGCCTTTCAAAGTGCAATGTCAGTTTTGTAATTTTGTGAAATAAACTGCAATGGTACCAAGTGAACTCTTTATGACTCCACTGGAAAATTGTCCCAGGGGTATATCTTCAACTAAGAAGAAGAATATAGTTGAGAAGGTGGTATGTAAAATGCCTCTACACAGACAAGACTTCTGGGTAAACATGCCAGAGAATCCTTACGGAAAAGATCTGCTGAACTGTATTAACCCAAAATAATATTTTGTCGAGAAGGGCCGCTTTCATGAATGAGACATATAACTGCTTGTATGGAACAATTATCATTACTTATTGTTCATATATAGCGCATTGGGTTTTGTGTATGTACTTATAATGTTTGTGGGAGTTATTGATTCTGTATTGATTAAAAAAAAAAAAAAACTTTTTAGTTCAGCATTAACGTATATTTTATCTTACTTTCATATCTGAATGATGTCAGTGCAAAATAAAGCATTTTTTTATTATTTTATTTTTAATGAACTAACCTACTGTTTACCACAGTGTTGCATTAAGTGAATTAAATAAATGACTGTGAAACTATTAAACTAGAATGATATTTTACACTATCCTACAAACTAAACACTTCTGAGATTATGTGCTTTGTCTTTTAAATACGGCAGAACATTTTACCAAATTATCTGGTAATGCCTGCAAGAAACGAATATAAAACTCTCACAGAACGGTAGTTACTGTAGTGTACTTTGAACAAGAAATTTGGGTATTTACTGCAGTTTGTGAGGAATCTAATACCATAAAGCAAGAAAAAAGTTATGAGCACTTAAATCTCTAACTTCAATATTCTCAAAACAATGGTATTGGAGTTATTGCGTTCTGCCTTTTTATGGGAGAGTTGCCCTTCAGGTACAATTCCTCCTGCCAAAAGTTCCGCACCGCTTCACTATATACCCCTTTACCTTGACGATATCTGTATCCAAAGCAATACCAGCCATGTGACTATATTTTACTACTGAGGCATTATCTCAACCATTTACTACTGCAGTTAAACTCAAGAGAAGGAGGTCCCTATGTTATCAGGGAGGATGCCTTCTCGGAATCTGTTCACAGCCTTACAATAAAAACTTCTGTCATTGGTTACTCTACTGCACATTATACGCCAAGGCTTTCGCTCTTCCTAAGCCTGCGTCCATGAAGTACCAGTCACTTCCGCCACAGTCAAACTCAGTTTTAATTAAATGGCCTGACTGTGAAAGGGCTACTTTGTATAAAGATGAACGCAATAGAGGAAATCTCGAGAATAATACTGGCACAGTGTTATTTATTTGGCAAGAGAAGGTATATGGCTAGATTTTTGTTCAGAAACCAAGAACGAAGATAACAGAAGGTTTGATGTCGGAAGAATAGTGCTAGTTTAGGCTAGGAAGAGGAAGTTTGAAAGTAAAGGGTGAAACCATGTGACATACATGACCTAGAAAACTATATTTGATATATTTGTTTTAGAGTGGAAACAGAGAAGTTGTTAGAAGGTATGGTGCAGAAGATGAACTGTGTAGAGCAACACAAAATATTGGGTTACAACAGAAAAATGAATTCGAACAAGCACTTAGGCTTGATACAACTATAGCGTCAAGTATTGTTTGTTCTCATTCGTGTTTGATATCATAGATGGAATGAAGAAAGATAGCAGAGAGTTGATATTACATGAAGTAACCAAGTTATAGATTAAAAAATGGTTCAAGAAAGGATTGTGGAATGATTGATGTTCGCACATTACACCTTATTGACGTTGGATAATTCAGAGAAGCTACAGAATCAATGAAACTATTTGAAAATGTTTGTAACTGAAAGATGTTGATTATAAATGCGATTATGAGTGAGGTTTCAAAGATAAATGGAACACAGGAAGGCACAAAATTAAATGTTTATAACATGGCAGAAAAATATTAGAAAGTAAATCATATAGGTGCTTGGGAGTAAATGTAACTGGTGATATTAGGATGAGAGCATAGGTGAGTCGTATAACAAGGAAGCAAGGTTTTGGGAAAAGACTGCATTGTGTGAAGTTGTGGAGATGATACTTATATATGTATATATATATATATATATATATATATATATATATATATATATATATATATATATATATATATATATATATATATATATATATATATATACTATATATATATATATATACACAGTCTGTAAAATTTTTAAATTTTACAGACCGAAAGTATTTAAGTAACACAAACGTTTCTAACAATTAATATGAAACTGTTTTGTTGACTGTCGTCTTCTTTGGACTCCTGCTTGTTGGCATATATATATATATATATATATATATATATATATATATATATATATATACATATATTTATATATATATATATATATATATATATATATATATATATATATATATATATATATATATATATATATATATATATATATATATATATATATATATATATTATATTATACACTGAAGTCATATTATATCTACTGTGATTTTTAAGTATATATATATATATATATATATATATATATATATATATATATATATATATATATACCAACAAGCAGGAGTCCAAAGAAGATGACAGTCAACAAAACAGTTGCATATTTATTGTTGGAAACATTTTATGTTACTTAAACACATCAGTCTGTAAAATTGAAAAATACATATTAATTCTCTTAATTCAAAATAAAAACTAAATTAAAAACAGTAGTTACATTCTTTAAAGTTACAAAATATATAAAAAAAAAGAGCAAAGAATTTTTTAAGCCAAACTGATCAAAAGAAAGGGAAAGACGAAGTGAGACCACAAGCTCAAGCATGCCCAGAGAACACTTATGCCAGGTGCAAAGGAGAAGAAGACACGTCGGAGTTTAGAAGAGGTGCATGACGTTTAATAAACCAAGACTTAAGGGTCGTTAAGTAGGTAGATTGTTTCGTAGTTTCAATTATGGAAAAATGTTTTTTATCAATATTAATCTTGCATTTAACGGCATGATTTTTAATACTAGGAAATTCGGGGTTAGTAATTCGCGAGCCAGTTCTGTAGATCAAAATTAAGTGGCTGTAATAACGGACCTGCAATATTCTCTTTGATGAGCCAATGTAACTACCAAGACATCTTAGGCATTCAAATTTTGTAAATAATGTTGGACTTCATGAAGGTCTGTAGCTTGTCCTTATAATTAAAAAAGCCTCCAATCTTTTTTGGGTTCATAGGTATTAGATTAAGTTTTAGAAATCCAAACTCTTTTTCGATGATATGTTTAACTTGAGATCTAAGAAAGTCAGAGTGATTATATGGTATCGTGGCGTACATAGTCAATTTATGAATATTCAATTTCGCAATGGGTTCCAAAAAGTTATGTGCCAAAATCTTGTTAACTACATTATAAAAAAAAATTTGGGGGGGTTAGGAAAATTTTGGTAAAATATTCAAGTAAAAATTCAATCTCGGAGTGGAAATTTACCCAGCTAGATACACCATGAAGAGCTCTAAAAACTAAGGTAGTTATGGCATTAATTTTAAATGAAAAGTAACATGAACTATATATAGGGTAAAAGGTGCCATTTGGCATCCTGGCGTCCTGAACATTTGGTGTCCTGAAGAAAAGGTGTCATTTGGCGTCCTCAATTATTATTATTATTATTATTATTATTATTATTATTATTATTATTATTATTATTATTATTATTATTATTATTTTATTATTTTGTTTTATTTTCTTATTTTTGCTAAAGAAAATAACATGCAAATATAAAAAAAATTATGTACTAAGTAGGGTAAAAGGTGCCATTGGGGGTCCAGGCATTCTGAACATTTGGCGTCCTCAAGAAAGGGTGTCATTTGGCGTCCTCAGTTATTATTATTATTATTATTATTATTATTATTATTATTATTATTATTATTATTATTATTATTATTATTATTATTATTATTATTTATTATATTTTTATATTTTTGCTGAAGAAAATAACAAGCATATATAAAAAAATATTATGTAGTAGGGTAAAAGGTGCCAAGGCTCTGAACTGATATGAGAGAGACCCACTGCGTGACTCATCAACGGCTGTATGACTTATAAGAGTTGAACCTATATAAACTATCTGTTATTAATTGCACTTTATCGATAAGAGTCTGATTAGGAGGAGGAGACACCTGCAGAACTGATATGGCTGGACTCTCTCTCTCTCTCTCTCTCTCTCTCTCTCTCTCTCTCTCTCTCTCTCTCTCTCTCTCTCTCTATATATATATATATATATATATATATATATATATATATATATATATATATATATATATATATATATATATATATATATATATATATATATATATATATATATATATATAATCAGAAAGCTACAAACGTCCTTTAATATCAATTCACTCTACCTCGGAAATAATATATTTTCATATATGTTACCGAAGGGGAATTTTTAGTTGATAATAAGTCCACCGTCCCGTGGGGTCAACCAGCGACGGACGAGGAATCAGGACTACAGTGACACACTAACGCAGTCGGCCACAAGAGAGGTATAAGTGAATAACATCTCCCATCATCTCACCCGTCGAACTCAGGTGTTTTGCGTTTGGAGACGATATCTACCCACCTCTTCCATGTTGACCGAAAAATTCTCCTTCGGTAACATATATGAAAATATATTATTTCCGAGGTAGAGTGAATTGGATATTAAAGGACGTTTGTAGCTTTCTGATTGTATATGAATCACGGTGATGTGATAAATAGTCATATATATATATATATATATATATATATATATATATATATATATATATATATATATATATATATATATATATATATATATATATATATATATATATATATATATATATATATACATACATATATATATGTATGATGATAATTTCAGAAAAAGAGGAAGCCAGGTCAACGCAGACGTAGGAGACACGAAAAGGAAGAGCTTCCTGCAAGAAGTCTCCTCTTGCCATTGGATACCTCGACGTGGGCAAGCAGTGATACCGATTTCACATATTCCTTGGTGGCAACCTCTGGTGTGGCCTAAAATCCCGTAAGTGTAATGCCTACCACATATGCGAAATTGAATTTCCCACCTTCTGAGGACTGTAGTGTGGCAGGAACTTAAGCATCGAGGAACACCTTCAGCACTGGCGTGTTTCCTACAGTCAGCAGCGAAATAACTCGTTTTGGGACTCTGCATAGGAATCATCTGTTTTCACAAAAAAGCAGAGACGCTGTAGGCTCTTGGCTAGCTAACAGAGCGAAGAATGGGGAAGGGCCCATCCCTGGTAAAACTAGACACCCGTTTCAGTTATGCTTTGTTGGCAAAGATGCCCCAGGGGTGAGATCAATTTTTTTTTCTGAGAGAAAATTTAATGGAAATATATTTTAATTTCCTCAGGAATTTCAATAAAAATGGCTTTTCATTAATAAGTTGAATAATTGATAACAGGTGCCAAGAAATTAAATATAAACAGGCGACTTCACCAAACATTTGCGAAAGTTAAAGTCATGTAACATTTGACCTGTTTTATACATACATACATACATATATATCTATCTATACATATGTATATATATATATATATATATATATATATATATATATATATATATATATATATATATATATATATATATATATATATATATATGTACACTTACTCAAAAATATTCTGCAACATGTTCCAGAAGTTTTCGTTCACCTAATAATAATTTATTCTTTTGATATATGCAGTGAAATTTGCTATTCTTATTTGCTTTTGGTTATTAATTGTACAGTTAACAATATAAAAAAGATTGGCCAGCGAAAAATTCATATTACGAAAAATAACGAAACATTTTGAAAAATTTCGTGCCCGATGATTGGGTAAAAGAGTCAAATAAGAAACTACATTTCGAATTCAAATAAAAACTTATTAACTAATAAAGTAATATTGAATAATCATCACCAATATTATATAAATAAAGAATTATATAATTCTATCATAATCGTTGTCAATAACACAAAAAAAAAAAAAAAATCATAAAATCGTAAGTGTTCGTGTGACGCCACACTTACGCGGGAAGTTAAACTGTATCGTCATTCGTCACCTGCACCGATAAGATGGATAACAGGCGCAATCACACCACACTATCTCTCACGTCATCGATCATTAACCTGCATGGGGCTCATGTTTCCACCGGAGATATTGCTCGGCAGCTTGGCATACACAGAACAACCGTGCATAGATGGATACGACGACAAAGAGAAAGAGGATATATAAATACATTAACAAGAAGTGGACGACCCCGTTGCACCACTGCTGAGGAAGATCATCGAATCATTGAAGCAGCTCGATAAACTCCGTTGACAACCGCCGTAGCTATCAAGAGAGAACATGGCCTTCAAGTTGATGCCCAAACCATTCGTAACCGGCTGCATGAGGCTAAGATATTTCATCATATTCCGGCTAAGAAACCCCTCATGACTGAAAAACATAAAGAAGAGAGGTTAGGGTTTGCTTTACAATATTACTCAGTGGCCGACGATTTCTGGAAGAAAGTCGTCTTTTTGTGATGAGAAGACATTCTCCACGGATGAGCATAGTAGTCTTCTTCACTGCTGGCGTCCAGTTAATACAAGGTAAGCTTTATTGAAGTGAACTAAGTAATTTTAAGTTTCTTGCTGGTTTTAATTCTGCTGAAGCTCAGATGATAAGTAATACAAAAATCGTCCTAATATAAAAGCTATTAAAATGATAGGCCTAAGTAGCATTGAAAGAAATCAGATATTCCACATGATAGGTGCATATATATATATATATATATATATATATATATATATATATATATATATATATATATATATATATATATATATATATATATATATATATATATATATATATATATATGTGTGTGTGTGTGTGTGTGTGTGTGTGTGTGTGTGTGTGTATAAAACAAGCAGCGATTATAATACTATGTAATACAAACATAGATGTGAAATTTGTTAGTCTAATTCAGTAGATTTTATATAAGCGATTAAGCATGTAGGCCTAAGTGTCATTAAAGGAAATCGGAA
This sequence comes from Macrobrachium rosenbergii, assembly GCF_040412425.1. Classification (NCBI taxonomy): domain Eukaryota; kingdom Metazoa; phylum Arthropoda; class Malacostraca; order Decapoda; family Palaemonidae; genus Macrobrachium; species Macrobrachium rosenbergii. The sequence goes on from NC_089742.1 coordinate 15,207,492, forward strand.
TACATAGTATGTATTATAGTCCTATACATGTGTCTTTTTATCCATTCTGTCGTCTATCGCAGACTGGTGCGATCAGTGTTTCATGACTTTTATTCAGAAAGCGTATCATTTTATTTCTAGGTATGAGGCTGAAAATATCCAACCCATTCGGCGGAGTGGAAGAATTACGGCAGCTCTTTGGGGATGGATGGCTGATAGCGGTCCGGGAGAACTGATCGAGGTCAATGAAAGGTTGAACAGCCATCAGTATACTGAAATATTAGAAGAAGTCCTTACTCCATCTGTAAGGTCACTCATCCCAGATCAGGAACCAGTTTACATAGTGATGGATAGGCTAATTCTCCTGTCCATAATGGTAAAAGCAGTAAAAGAATGGTTTACAGCCCATCAAGATATCATCCGGATTGAATGGCCAGCGAAGTCTGCGGACTTAAACCCAATAGAAAATCTTTGGGCTTATATTGTAAGTAAATGGGATAGTAGCGAAATAAGGACCAAAGAAGCCCTAATTAGTCATGCCAAGTCAGTATGGGAGTCACTTACGTCTAAGCGTCACGAAGTCAACATTTGTGAAAAACTCGTGGATTCTATGCCGAGGAGACTGGGTGAAGTCATTGACAGGAGAGGGTCCCACACAAAATATTGAGAGAGAGAGAGAGAGAGAGAGAGAGAGAGAGAGAGAGAGAGAGAGAGAGAGAGAGTTTGGTTGTGTGTTTAATTTGACGAAAGATGGGTACAGATTACTCCTAGTGCAGGTAATTCTCTTTATTATGTAATACTAATATATATATATATATATATATATATATATATATATATATATATATATATATATATATATATATATATATATATATATATATATATGTATATATATATATATATATATATATATATATATATATATATATATATATATTAATTTATTCATTTTTTCCCGTTATTATAAATGCAAATATTTCTCGTTATTTTATAACACTGAAAATACATATTTATTTTGTTGTATAACACTGGAAATACCTATTTATTTTGTTGTATGACACTGAAAATACATATTTATTTTGTATCTAGTGTTTATGTAACCTAAATAAAAAATATTAGGTTTCAGTAATTTACAGTAGTTAAGCAATGGATTAGTCATTAAAATACCATTCTTGTAAAATTTTATTCATAATAATAATATTCCTGCAGATCTTTATAGAAGTCGCAATTGTTGATGTTGCTAAGACTAATATTGTTCATCTTATAACAGTTGAAGGCCTATGTCTACAAAGATCACACATATGAAGGCGATCAAACAAAGATAGCGATTGCTTTTGGAGATGAAATATTAAAGCATATGAACAGTGATGACCGTTGAAGTATTTTAGTAACATCCTTTCATCAAGTAACTTATTACCGCAATAGCAGAAAAAAAAAATTAATCCCGGTTTAAGGGAAACGGGAGTTAATCTCTCTAGCGCACCAGTAGCATCCGAGTTGTTTCAAGCGCTTATGGCAGAGTTGCCAGATAGCGCCAGATGTCACTATTTCAATCGCTTACGGCTGAGTTGCCAGATAACGCCAGATGTCACTATTATCAGCTGTTGTCCGAAAAGTTTTGAAGGATGTTGCAAAACTTTTTTGAGTGATTGTACATACTTACACTGTGTTTGCGCGTAAACAATATGTACAGGTTTATATGTATATATACATATGTGTATACACACACACACACACACACACACACACACACACACACATATATATTTATATGTATAATATCAGTTCAGCCATATCAGTTCAGCAGGTGTCTCCTTCTCCTAATCAGACTCTTATCAATAAAGTGGGATTAATAACAGATAGTTTATATTGGTTTAACTCATATCAGCCATACAGCCGTTGATGAGTCATGCAGTGGGTATCTCTCATATCAGTTCGGAGCCTTGGCACCTTTTACCCTACTACGTAATTTTTTTTATATATGTTTGTTATTTTCTTCAGCAAAAATATAAAAAGTAGAATAAATAATAATAATAATAATAATAATAATAATAATAATAATAATAATAATAATAATAATAATAACTAAGGATGCCAAATGACACCCTTTCTTGAGGACACCAACGGGCACCTTTTACCCTACTTACTACATAATTTTTTTATATATGCATGTTATTTTCTTCAGCAAAAATATAAAAATAAAATAAATAAATAATAATAATAATAATAATAATAATAATAATAATAATAATAATTGAGGATGCCAAATGACACCCTTTCTTGAGGACGCCAAATGTTCAGGACGCTAGGACGCCAAATGGCACCTTTTACCCTACTGCTATAAAAATTACCTCCAAGGCCTGTATAAGTACTTTTTCTAAAAACTGATGTACTAAAATTATGGTCAAAGCAGGTGATTTTTATGTCTAAAAAGGCCAGTGTATTTTTCAGTCTCCTGCTCAATAGTAAATCTAATGTTAGGATGTCTACAGTTAGGTAATCTAGAAAAGACTGACATTGTCTCGAATGTTTAAATAGGACAAAAGTATCATCTACATATCTCCTATGGTAAAGGGGTTTAAAGGATTCGGGACAGTTATTTAAAAACTCTTCTTCTAAATGTGTCAAAAAAAAAAAAAAAAATGTGAACAAAGGGCCTAATGGACACCCCATAGCAACTTCCTCGACCTGCAAGTAGAGTTGTTTGTTAAAAATAAGAGCAGAATTTTGCACTGCAAGCTCCAAGAGAGACTTGAAAAGTTGTCTGTTAAAACAGTGAAAGATAACATCACTCTCATAAAAAACTGTGTCTAGAATAATCTCAATAGTTTCGGAGACTGAAATTTCTGAAGAATGGCTCAACATCTAAACTGGCCATATATACAGTAGATCGCCATCCTGATGAACTATTTGTTGTTGCAAGTCAAAGCCATTTTTTTTTTTTTTGCGCAAACTGGGATACTGAGAAATCATTTAATAAGTGAACTAAATATTTAGAGATACTATAGGAAGGGCTATTATACGATGAAATAATTGTCTGAGAGGTATGCAATCCTTATGGATCTTAGGGAGCCCATACAAAATGCCAAATGATGACCTGGTAACAAGCAGTTTTTAGAAAAAGTACTTATACAGGCCTTGGAGGTAATTTTTATAGTTCATGTTACTTTTCATTTAAAATTATTGCCATAACTACCCTTGTTTTTAGAGCTATTCGTTATATATCCAGTTGGGTAAATTTCCACTCCGAGACTAAATTTGTACTTGAATATTATACCAAAATTTTTCTACCCAAAAAAAACTTTTTTGTATAATGTAGTTAACAAGATTTTGGCAATTAACTTCTCTGAACGCATTGCGAAATTTAATGTTCCTAAATTGACTATGTACGCCACGATACATATAATCACCCTGACTTTCACAGATCCCAAGTTAAACAAAGGGGAGACAAGGAAGAAGAGCTGACATATAAACAAGCATGCGATCCGTCCTGCCTATTTTGGCCGATTTTTCAAACATTAATGAAGGTTTCGGTTACAAAATTGGACTGAGATGTAAGTGAATATGCAGTGATTTAAGTGACATAACTGTTAAATGCTTTTTTGTATTACTGTTAAAATCCAGGAGTGAAACAGGGTTTATAGTAGCTAGGAAAGTCCCGGCCAGGACGAGAAACGCTGGCTGTTGTTTGGCGACACTAGCGACATCTATTGAGAGAAAAAGGTGTAATTAGAGAATTGATATGCAGGGAGAACTACTATGAAGAAAAAGCCCGGTTGAAAATGGGCACTTATAAGCATTTTCGGAGGCAGGACTCCATAGGACTTTTATTTTCAACTTATGCATCAGTTGAATTAACTAGAAAAATCCTTTTTGATATATTGAAAATAGAAAGTAGGAAGATTGTTGGGGTTCAGAACCAAACTAAAGAGAAAGTGGTTGTGAAATTTCTTGAAAACGAATCCTTTCTGAATGTGGTGCGGGCTTATGAGGATAAAGTGATAAAAATTTACGAAACGGAAACTGTTAAAGTTATCAATATTAGTTCAGGGACGACATACGTCTCAATACGGAATGCCCAATTTGAAATGGACCATGAAGTAATGATTATGATTCTGAGTAAATATGGCAAAGTAGAATCAATCAGGAATAACAGGTATGCACACGGTCCCTAATGTTAAATGGAACGAGGACAGCAAAAATGAAGATAAGGGAAAACATTCCGTCTCCTGTTTATATACTTGGGCATAATATTTCGTTCCTATACAACGGCCAGAAACGAACGTGATATAAATGTGGTAATGAAGGACATCTGGCTAATGATTGTGTTGTAGACATATTAGGAAGGAAAAATATTTGGACTGAGGAGGACTTTCCGGACATGAATAAAGGAACGACAAAAGGAAACAATGAACCCAGTACAGAGGTGGAGGGGCAAGGAGGACCACTGATGAATGTTGAAACGGTCGAAAATTTGGAAAGTAATGTTGGGAATGAGCAAAACAAAGTCGTAATTACCGAGGATATTCAAGATACTGAAGATGAGAGTATGTAACCGGAAGAAGCTACGCCAAATTCAGAAGCAAACGAAACGACAGATACACAGATAACGGAAGGAACGGAAAAAGCTATGTCACAAGACCAAGGTTTTACAGAAGGTATTGCACTGGCTGAAATACAATACGGAGAAATAAGGACTGATGGTTTGGAAGCTAGAACAGTTTGCCAGGGTGCAGAAAGGACCAGTACACAGGATATGGAAGGAATATGGAAGGAATTAAATACGTTTGGTTTGGAAGATAATGGATTTATAGAATCTGAGTCAAACAAATGTGAAATGATGCGTAATCTTGGTGATAAAATAAGTATGAAGTGAAGAAAGATGACTTGGGTAGATGGAAATATATTGAGAAATTAGATAAAAAGGAAGAATCTTCAGATGACGACATACACAAGAGAGATGCTAAACGGTCCAAAATTAATTGAATTTGAGAACAGAATAGTGCATCCATCTTATTTTTTGGGATTTTCATTTATTTAAATATCATAACTATTAACGTAAACGGTTTAAATAATTTGAATAAACAGATTAAACTTATTGAATTTATGCTTGTGCATAAGATAGACATAATATGTGTACAAGAACATAATGTTAAAGAGAAAAATAGACTTGAGTATATTGAAAAAATTGCCACGTTATATTAAATTCAACTCATTTATTAAAGGGAGGGACTGCGGTGTTTATAAACAAGCTATCGCAAGTGAAAATCATGAAAAATGAGATGGATACAAAGGGCCAAATATTAAGTGTGAAATGTTGTATTGCTGAAGTAGTATTCCAGGTTATAAATGTATATGCCCCCTCGGGTAAAGGACAAAAGGAAAGAAAGAGAAGAGTTGTTCAATGCTGATTTGTTATATTTTGCACGAAATAACTTGAAAAACGTCATTATAGCAGAGGACTGGAACTGTGTAACTTGTCAAAGGGATGTCTCTACAGGTGACAAATGTTTCTTGTCCAAAGCCTTGATAAGCTTTAAAAATTCATTAAGGTTAAAAGATGTATGGGTTTTGAAAAACAATTTTGTAGACTTTACATATATAAAGAGGAATTATGGCTCTAGAATTGATAGAATTTATGTAAGGGATTTCGCTTGTAATGTTAGTGAAACTTTAAACACTCCCATTAGTTGGTCTGATCACAACATTTTAAAAACTAGTATTAAAATAGATGATAATCTGAAATGGGGTCATGATTATTGGAAATTAAATTATAAGATTTTAGAGAGTTACCTTGTTGATGGGAACTTTCAACTGATGTGGAACGATTTAAAGATGAAGAGTGATAACCATGTTATTGGCAATATAATTGATTGGTGGATATATACAAAAAAGTGTATAAAGAGCTTTTTCGTGCAAGCATCAAAGCAAGAGACACAGGAAAAGTATGGGTTATTAAATGTATTGAAAGCACATCTTAGGAATTTGTATCATCATCATTATGTTACAGGCAGTCAATTTGAAAAGATATCTGAATTAAAGGAACGGATAAAAACAACAGAAGATGAAATATGTGAAGGGGTAAAAGTTAGATTAAGAACCGAGGAAAGAATTCAAGGCGAAAAAGTGTCTCATTACCTGTTAGGAAAAGAAAAGACTCCTGTGGCGATGATATCCAAATTAAAAACAAAGGAGGGGGTATATGTAACGAATAATAAAGCAATGGAAATACATACAGTAGAGTACTATGAAAAATTGTACAATAAACATGAATGTAATACTCAGGTTCAAAATAGAGTTTTAGATGTTATTCAGTCCGTGATAGGCAATGAGGAAAATGAATTATTAACAGCAGAGGTAAATGAAAACGAAGTATGGGAGGTTATATCATCGATGAAAAATGGAAAAGCACCTGGCATAGATGGATTACCAGTAGAATTTTATAAGAAAATGTGGAATATAATAAAAGTAGAATTTTTAGATGTAATTAAGTATATCTTTAAAAATATAGTGATTGGTACTGACATGAACAAGGGAATACTGAAATTACTTTGGAAGGATGACAGTTCACATTGCAGTGATAATTTAAGACCTATCACATTACTAAATGTTGATTACAAAATAGTTACAAAGATAATTGTAAATAGATTAAAAAGGTTACTTCCACTGTGCATATCACCTGAACAGTTCTGTAGTGTCCCAGGAAGATCAATAACAAAAGTAAATACAACGGTGAGAGATATGCTATATTAAATAAATGAGAAAGATATGCAAGCTGCTTGAATTAATTTAGATTGGTCAAAGGCCTTTGATAGAGTAGATTTGGAGTTTTTGTTTAAAGTGCTGGAACGGTTTGGATTTTCCTTTAAGTTCATTGGTCTAATAAGAATGCTATACACAAATGCAAATAGTGTGGTGAGTATTAATGGCGACCTAACTAAGCCTTTTTCCATCAAAAGATCAGTCAGACAAGGATGTCCTTTGTCGATGATGTTGTTCATAATAGCGCAAGAGCCATTGTATAGATTGTTGAAACAAAGAGTTGATAAATATTCTCCTGAAATGCCAAATAATCTAAGATTTTGTGTTGTTGGGTATGCAGACGATAGCTCTATTGTAGTATGTGGAGATGAAGGGATAGAAGAAAGTTTTAAGATCTTAAAAATGTATGAGGATGCTACTGGTGCTTCTCTTAACTTGAATTTGGGTTAGAGCAATGGAAATACAGAACCTTATGGCCAGTACAAAATTTGAACATAAAACCGATAGCTGTAAAATTTTAGGTATAACCTATTTTAATGATTTTTGTAAAACAAGGGAGGAAAATTGGAACAAAATTAGAGAAAATGTGGCGAAAATGGTCGGCTTTTCATATAATAGGAAGTTAACCATATTTCAAAAAGCTCTGGTCATTAATATGAAGTTTTTATCAAAATGTTGGTATATAGCCCATGTGATACCGATCCCAAAAGATATTGAGAAGCAGATAGAAAAATGTATCTTCAAGTATTTATGGAAAGGTAATTACCAGCCAATCAGCAGGAAAACTACATGTTTGCCAAGATTAGAAGGAGGGTGTGGAGTAGTAAAAATTGGCTATAAAGTAAAGGCAATTCTCTTTTGTACTTTTTATAAGAGTTTTTCAAAAAGAGAGTTTGGATATGAGCTAATGATGTATTACTGTAAAATGAAAGGAAGCTACTTATTAAGTGATAATGGAATTAAAGATGCTGCAGCAATAACCACCCCCTATTATGAAGAAATAATTAATACTTTAAGACTAGTCATCAAGATGGATGTGTATCCGCATTGTAAAAGTAACAATGTATACAAATAGATTTTCAATGGTAGATAACTATAAGCCAAATGTTCAAATTAACTACCCATTGTTTAACTGGAAGAATATATGGGTAAATGTAAATAACAAGTTTATAGAGCCACATGTCCGAGAAGTATTGTATAAATATATACTTGAAGCATTGCCAATTCGGGACAGATTACATATGATGAATATCGTACAAGATGACGTATGTAGTACTTGTGGGGAAAAAGAAATTATGATGCATTTATTTTATTTTTGTAGTATGAATAAAAAGTTAATAGAATGGTTTAAAGAAGTGTTTAAAGCCTTGTGTAAAGTCAGGACTAAGAATTTTCTTCAAGTACTAAAATTTGATTTTGAAGCAAATAGTTTGAAAGATAGGAACACTGCAAATGTATTATTAGTGGATTTTATATCTGGTATTTGGTATATTTATAAATCTGGGCTGTTGTTAAATGACCCACATTTAATTGTTTTAATAAGAGAAAGTATATACAGGAATAGGTATGTATTGCGTAAATCATTTAAAAACATTTATTCTCATTTTACACGTAGTTACCTGGAGTTTTAATATATACAGATACATATGAGTGTGTATACTATAATGAGTATGTATACTATCAGTATATGGATATGTGTATATGTATGTATGTACATAGTAAATTTAAGTATGTTTGTGTATATAAAGTATTATGACATATTTGTTGATTTTTTGCTTAAATTACATATATTGCATATGTATTGAATAGTAAAATGAGCTTTAAAATGTATTTTTCTAAATAAAGGATAAAAAAAAGTCAAACAAATCATCGAAAAAGGGTTTGGATTTCTAAAACTTTATCTAATACCTATGAATCCACTAAAGATTGGAGGCTTTTTTAATTTAGTTATGTTGACTCATCAAAGAGAATGTTGCAGGTCCGTTGTTACAGCCACTTAGGTTTGAGCTACAGAACTGGCTCACGAATTACTAACCCCGAATTTTCTAGTACTAGAAATCATGCCGTTAAATGCAAGATTAATACCGATAAAAAGCATTTTTCCATAATTGGAGTTACGAAACAATCTGCCTACTTAACGACCCTTGAGTCTTTGTTCATTAAACGTCATGCACCTCTTCTAAACTCCGACGTGTCTTCTTCTCCTTTGCACTTGGCCTAAGTGTTCTCTGGGCATGCTTGAGCTTGTGGTCTCACTTCGTCTTTCCCTTTCTTTTGATCAGGTTTGCTTAAAAAATTCTTTGCACTTTTTTTTTAATTTTAATATATTTTGTAATTTTAAAGAATGTAACTTCTGTTTTTAATTTACTTTTTATTTTGAATTAAGAGAATTAATATGTATTTTTCAATTTTACAGGCAGATGATGTGTTTAAGTAAGACGAGACGTTTCTAACAATAAATATGCAACTGTTTTGTTGACTGCCGTCTTCTTTGGACTCCTGCTTGACGGTGCATACTTCCGTCTGTATGTTATATGTATGTATGTATATATATATATATATATATATATATATATATATATATATATATATATATATATATATATATATATATATATATATATATATATATATATATATATATATATATATATATATATATATATATATATATATATATATATATATTATATATATGTGTGTGTATATAGATCTTTTTTACTAAAAATGATTCTGAGTATTCCTAATAAGTGTGCAAGCACCTGGATAGGAAATGACACTTATTCTGAAGTATTCAATAAGTCGCATCCTTATTATTGCAGTTCTTGTTATGAGAAAACTTCAAACAGAACTCTGTAAAAGAAAGCAGCTCTTAATTGGGAAGGAATGGAGAAATACTATTTTATTTTTTTTTTTTCTTTCTTTTTGGTTCAGGAGGTTTTCCTCTCATGTTTCTGAAAAGAAGACAGAAGGAAAAAATCAGAAGAGTTCCTATGCAATTAAGGATTCTCAAATACAAGTTTCTTACCGAACTCTGAGATTCAAAGGAAATCGGTCTGACTCAGAGCGGAGGTCAATTTTTCTTTTCATTATCAGTCCCCGCATGACTACTGGCGCTGTCTACTTGATTTTTCAGTGTTATTTTTTTTTTTTTTAGCTGGTTGTTTTCAAAGTTATTCATTTAAAAGTTCATAATTATATTTTCAACGGGAATTTCTTACCTTTCTATGTACAAAGGATAATGGTATTGAAAGATATAACAATATGTTACAATTGTTTCCTTCTGTTACAAATAAAGTTCCTGAAACGTTTTCTTACAAAGTACAATAATTTTGCAGACAAATAGACCAAGTTACTGGATATCTATGTTTTTTAGACTCCATCTAGCGTGATCTCATGACTGCCTGAAACTCGTTCGTCTTTATTTTATTTTCGCTTTCTTATTAGATTCGTAATGACAATAAGAATACAGCTTCTCAGAATTTTGGTTAAACTAAATGACTGGCGCAATATAATAAGCCCCAGACTAAAATTTTATGATTGCAATATGCTGAGGTAAGACTTTACGGGTATTTTTTTTTAGCAAATATATAATATAGCATGACCATAATATACCAAATTTAACATTGGCTGATAAATTCTTTGTAGCACACTAGCGTCAAAAGAGCAATATTGATTGTACTGACGACTCCAAAGATGTCTGACAAAAAGTGAAACAAACATGGAACACCTGCTACAGCAAAACCTTATAAACAGTTAAACAGAGTTCTCCCGTCTTGTAATCAGCTTCAAAAACGGTAAAAATAAGCACATCAGCAACGCCAACGACATCGCCGCTGAAGCAGGCTACTGACGAGTAGTAAATTTCCGAAGCTCTGGTGAATTCCTCGAGGCAAAATCCCCGGTGATTGAAATCCGGTTGAACAAACCAGTGCCATTTGACATCTCTCAAAATCCTATCAGCCGGATCACCTGAAGGCTAGCAATAATTACAATCGATATCTAATACCCGTCATCAGGGTGGCTTAAGACCCTCCATGGATGGCCCCCAATCCTTCCCAATCCTTCTCCCCTCCCCTCCCTTTCCATGACTTCCCCAATTTGCCAGCTTTCCAGCTTTCACCCTATCCCACTGCCGTGACCGCCGTCCCACCACAAGCAGTTTTTGCAGATTATCTTTATCGATGAAATGTGTAACTTTCTTTTTCCTTTACTGATTTTACTTTTCAATAGAATGAAAATGAATATCCTTTTATTTATTTTGTTTAACCTCAAATAGATTACGTTTCTTTATCGCAATTTTTTTTTTTAAATTCCTCTTTTTGGTGGATCCTGCGAGCATCTGTTTGACTTTATTAAAAGGAAAAAAAAATATATATATATATATATATATATATATATATATATATATATATATATATATATATATATATATATATATATATATATATATATATATATATATATATAATATATATATATATATATATATATATATCCTTTCAAAAAACAGTCCTTTCAAAAAGCATTCCTGTAACTCCATGCACATGAACTGTAACCCATGCAGAAAACTAAGTAAGCTAATTAAACAACTATTGTTTACGTCTTCTCCTAGCTTCTCAACCATTTCCTGTACACACCTCATAATTATGTTTCCTGTACTAAAATTTAATTATTGGTACCTATTCATAATAATTCCTCGCAACGCTGCTGCGAAAATCTTACGCTATCGCCTGCAGTCTACGTTGGCCAGCTGTTTATCTCACCTCATAATATTCTCTCACTTTTATTTGCAAGTTCATGTTCATGGTTTTCTATCATGTGTGACACAGACACCAAGTCTCACCGGCGGCGTTAGACTAATAGCTATTTTCATCATCAGTAAGTTCATCTTGGTGTTTAATATGATGCTCTTACAAAGACAAATTTCCAGTGTTATATCACTACTTAATTTGTAACTAGCGTTATTATACTGGTTAACTGTTGTGTCTTCTTATGTTACCAGCTTCTGAATTACGTTTACGAAATGCATTATGCATTTTAAAACTTCACACCGTACATTTAATATTTCTCATTATATTTTGTCAAAATTCTGCATCTCAAAAATAATTGTGGTATACAAAAATGACAGACCATTAACATTCCTGGTAATCATTCTAAGTTCACGTGATACTGCGACATGAACATCAACCGGAATCTTTTCCCGTTTTATAGACAGCATAAAACGTACACACGTGATTTCCCAGAAGATGCTATTACACTCTCACACTCGGTAACAACGAGCAAGAGAGACATGAAAATGTTGAAATGGCAAATGTCCCAGGCCCTTGCGTTATTCTTTTCCTTACTCAGTATATACGGAAGAGGGTACGGTGCATATATAGGGTACACGTGTATCCTCTCTGGTTACAAAAAAGTGTTTTGTAGAGTATTTTTATTTCGCAGTTGATTTCTAATTTCCATTTATTTCTTCGTTTTATGCGACATGGATAAATTTCCTGTTTCATTGCCACCAATCATCATTACAGTCTTATATAATGAAGTGCTGTGTTACCATATAATCAAGAATGTTTTATATCATATAACACTGAGAGAAACGTAACAGTGAATCACTTTTATGATATCTATTAATAACGCTGTTTATGGTGCCAATGCCACAATAAACTGGCAATGCTATTCCACTCGTAAAGGTTTAATTTTTACTTTCAAAAAAGACGTACTTATATTTTATTTTACATATAAAATGGTTTGACTGTAATTTTAATCTAAAAATGAATATTCGGACCATAAGGGACATTTTCCTTCAAATTGGGCATTCATTGTATGAAGGTAAGCTTAGACGGGCTCGCTTAGAGTATTTATTTTGGTTCAGTATATTTATTTCTTAAAGAAATTATTATCTATAAAAAATTTTCATCTGTCTAATTTGAACTCATATATATACTGTATATACATATACATATATATATATATATATATATATATATATATATATATATATATATATATATATATATTAAAGACAGAAGAAAAGAAAAGATATATATATATATATATATATATAATATATAAATATATATATATATAAATATATATATATATATATATATATATATATATAAATATATAAATATATATATATATATATATATATATATATATATATATATATATATATATATATATATATATATATATATATATATATATATATAACAGGATGAAGACGGACGAAAACCACGCATCACTAGGCTGTCTTTTTCATTTTATTCCCGACGTTTCGTAATCTGACAAAATTACATCTTTAGGGTTGCATAGAAATAGATATAAGCACGTATAAGTACAGTCTTAGAATAACAGATAAATAAAATAACAAAGTGTTAGCAAAAAAATAAGTAAAACATAGCTGACCTAGAGGTGAGACAGCAAAGAACTGAAAAGAAAACACTGCAGCAAGAGGTTACGACAAATATAGTGCGCTTGAAGAGGTCGGAGTGTTTAACAGCGGAACCAGCCGTTTTATAAATAATGACTCCAGGATGATTCCGTCTTGAGGATTAGCAGTATGACCGTTACGCTAAAATCTCTGTTCTGAATAAGTATGTTACATTGCTTCGAATGATTTCTGATGTTGGAGTGCTCTGGTTTCGAAATTCTGCTCCCTGTGCGAAAGCTGATCCCCCATGTGAATCACTGCGCAACTTAAGAAGCCTGCTGATGGATCCCACGTAAATCCATGAAGTTCATTTAGAGCAAGTATACTTATAGACGACATCGGAGGACATATAAGGACACTGCTGATCTTTTATTTTAAAAAAAGAGCCAATGGTAAGAGGATTTTTTGGAATTAAAATGACGGGTAATCATCATACTTTTAGCTCTATGTTTAAAATAAAAGATCAGCTGTGCCCTTATATGTCCCCCAATGCCCTAAATGAACTTCAGGGATTTGCGTGGGATCCACCAGTGGGCTTCTTGGGTTGGGCAGTGACTCACATCAAGGGATCAATTCTCGTACAGGGTGCGGAATTTCGAACCTAGAGCACACCAACATCAGCAATCATTCGAAGCAATGTAAAATATTTATTCATAACAAAGATTTGAGCACAACGGGCATAGTGCTAATCCTCAAGACAGAACCATCCAGGAGTCATTATTTATAAAACAGCTGATTCTGCTGTTCAACTCTCAGACTTCTTGAAGTGCACTGTATTTGTCGTAACCTCTTGCTGCGGTGTTTTCTTTTTAGTTCTTTGCTGTCTCACCTCTAGGTCAGCTATGTTTTATTTACTTTTTTTACGCTTAATCTTTTTTATTTAATTTATCTTTTATTCTAAGACTGTACTTATAAGTGTTTTATCTATTTTTATGCAGCCATAAAGATGTAATTTTGTCAGAAATGACGAAACGTCAGCAATAAAATAAAAAAGACAGCCTAGTGATGTGTGGTTTTCGTCCGTCTTTCTCTCGATATGTTTGCCTTGAGTATTTCCCTCCACCCTGTATCAATATGTATGTATATATATATAATATATATATATATATATATATATATATATATATATATATATATATATATATATATATATATATATATATATATATATATATATATATATATATATATATACATATATATATATATATACACGTGTATGTCAGTGTGATTTTTAATTAGAAATTTCGTATCACGTTAGAACTATGTCATCCTTTTCTAGCGCAAACTACGAGCCATGGAGTAAACTCCCCAGATGCTCTATTAGCTGATGTTATTGGCAGAAATAGGATGGGTTTTAACAGTTCCTCGTTGGATAGATCGGTATAGTTCTCGGTTAGCACTCTGCTGGGCCTGCGTCCGAGTCTCGGGCCGGCCAATGAAGATTTAGACGAGTTTTTTTATGGTGATAGAAATTCATTTCTCGGTATAATGTTGTTCGGAGCTGTCCCGTTGCTAGGTAACCAATTGGTTCTTAGCCATGTAAAATAAGTCTAATCCTTCGGGCCAGCATTAGGAGAGCTGTTCATCAGCTCAGTGGTCTGGTTAAACTAAGGTATACTCATGCAGCCCAGTCCTGTTAGATGATGTCAATAGGGAGGCGGCGATGCTCATGAATACAGAGGCCTGTAATGGGATTTTAGATAGATATTTTATTATTATTTACAATTACTTCACAATATTTATTTTGCGTGTTTTAATTACATTTTTTTTATTGAATTGCTTAATTTAAGTAATAATAACAGTGAATGAATGTTGTTTTGTATGGTCACAGTATATGATACAACGAAATCATATTTTATTCTAGTATGATACAACGAAATCATATTTTTATTCTAGTATGGAGGAAGAGTAACAGCGAGTGTGTATAAATAACTGTGATGTTTAACAATTTTTAAAAAGCTATTAAATTACCAGATGATATGTGTGCTATTATGGAACATACATGTTCATCTTAAATTAGCCAGTGATTTTCATGTTTACAGGGAAAAGCATTGTAAGTTAAGTATATCTTAGTTTAACCAGACCACTGAGCTGATTAACAGCTCTCCTAGGGCTGGCCCGAAGGATTAGATTTATTTTACGTGGCTAAGAACCAACTGGTTACCGAGCAACGGGACCTAAAGCTTATTATGGAATCCGTCCACATTATGACGAGAAATGAATTTCTATCGCCTTAAATAAATTCCTCTAATTCTTCACTGGTCGGTCGGAGAGTCGAACACTGGGCCAACAGCGTGCTAGCCGAGAGCTCTACCCACCCCTCCAATGAAGAACATTTTTTGTTTTCAAGCTAGACGAAACTGAAGAAGTTTTCTTTTTTTTCATTTTTTGTTCTGTTTCGTTTTTGCATTTGCTTTGCAATCTCCACTCTCAAATTACCTTTAAACTAGGAATTCACAAACATTGTGTGCTAATTTTGGAAAACGTCAGTTTTTATGGTGTGAAATTTTTGGAAAATGTAGATTTTTATGATGTGAACATTTTTAACCTTTAATCGATTTGACTGTGTCGTAGCCGTTTGTATTACATTAAAAGCTTTGTCAGCATTTTTATTGTTAGATTTTATCTTCGTTTTATCTTTGTTAATAACATGATAATTAACAACTTATGTTCGCTATAGTTGAATTACCTTATACCCCCATTTTTCCTTTGATTAATTTCTGAATGTATAATATTTATTCAAATAGTGGATCTTTCATGGACAGTAACCCCGAAGGGTTTTCGGAGGCGTTATCTAGGACTAATATTTCTTGATGGTCATTAGTTTTATATTTACAGTCTTTAGTTAATATTTTTTTACGGTAATCTTCGACGGGTTTCTACTAAACACACCGCAAAGGTGGCTATATACCGGGTTAAAACCCGTGGGGGGTTACTCTCTAGGAAAGATTCCAAGTAATACACATTTTTACATGATATTATACCACTACGTATAATATTTATTCAAGCATTGCATCTTTTTACAAGATATTATACCATTAATAGTAGGCCTAACGATAATAGCAATAACGTAGATAGTAGCGGTATATTGAAAATGAAAATAGCAGTAATAATGCCAGCAAATATAGAGCAAAATCAGGTGTGAGAGAAGTAACCCAGTTACGCAATCACCTCCAAAGCGCTATATTCAAAAACAAGTCCCATACAATAATGAAAGAAAACGGAGCCATTGTTGTTGTACCCTGTGGCTCAAATTTCCCGGGAGACTGAAGTATTATGCCGGGACATTCACGCGCCTTTCTCTCGTCATCTTCTCCCTCTCTCCCTCGGGCACTATTAGGAAAACGGGAAAAGAAAGAACTCCTGTTGAGTGAAAAATGTGTCCTTCCATCCCGCTGTTTTAACATCTTAATGAATTACTCTCCTTTAAAGCCTCTGAGCACTTTTATTTTCACGTATTACGACAAAGATAATTCACGAACTAGGAAAAACAATTACTTTCTGAGCTCTGAGAAGGTATAATAATTCTTATTATTCCCGTATTTCTTATTATAAAATAGACTGATGAAATTATTGTTTCGGAAATATATTTGTATTCCATATAAAGGACAACAGTTGTGCATTATTGTTCTCATTGATATGAACATAATACTACACAAAACAATTTTATAAAATTAAATGCCCTTCCTTTAAAATAAAGGTGATTTTTTTTACCTAGTATCATTCATTTATTTTTGTATGATAGCAATTTTGATTCTAACAGCAAATAACTTTCTCATAGGGATAATGAAGAATTTAATATTTTGATAATGGCAAATTTGACCAAAAGGTCAAATTAGTAATAAAAGGTTTAGGTCGATATATCTCTCTATTTTCCAGTGGATGTGCTAGAAAGCATAAAACCACTACGTGCATTATGATAAAAACCTGTTAAAGACACGTTACCTCAGCAATGTGAAAAATGGCAATGCACTGTTTATTTTTTCATAGTAGAGGTGGTGTGGCATACTCAGAATCCATTGAATAGATACAAATGCAAACAGATAAAACCTAACCCGTCATAGTGTTGGTAGAGGCTGAGGATATTCTAAAAATCTAATCCTTCGTAATTTGAGGAATTTCGACCGTGGCTTTGCTTATATGTCGTCAGTAGGTAAAGGTCATCATTGTATAATATGTCGATGGATAAAGGTTTTTCATTTCATATAAGTCGAAGACAACAGTATGTCATGTCACGTATGTCAGTGGGCAAAATTGCGTCATTAGATAATAAACGTTAAATCCGTCCTCTTCTGGTTATACATTAATAAACGTAAGTTTATTGTTGAATGTGTCGGCGAACCACAGATAGACAATGTCTATATGTCGGTGGAAAAGAGTTTATTCTTATGTAGCAATGTTGGTGAACTAAAGTTTGTCAGTACATATGAGTCAGTGGAGAAAAGTTCACATCTTTAAAATCAAACATTTATTTTGTACAAATTCAGGCAACATAAATGTACAAAAATCTACCTAATACCTGTCCTTTGGAGAAAATATATTCAGATTTCACATAGAAAATTTTCTAAGTTGAAGCTATGTGATACTTAAATGAAGCACAGTCTCCGTATTTATTTCTAAAATCTAAACAACTTGAATTCACTCCGCTACATAGCAGGAGCAGAGCCAAAACTTTAATGAAGTCTTGTTATAACTATGGAAATGTTATCTGGCATTAATTTAAATCTTAACGCAGAGGTTTTTCTAAGATAGCCAATAAACTGTCAATTCTTTAGCCACTCAGCTTGCAACCATGAATTAGTGACTTTCCACGGACAGAACCACAGGAGAAGGGTCAATATGCTCCATATGTCAATATGAAATAAAGCAATTCACTGGAGCATATCTTACGAAACTTTTGTATTTGTTTTGTATTAGTAATTATGGCGGCAGTAATGTAAAATAGAAAAAAGTTCATTTCTAGTGTACAGCTGACTGTAAAACATTTAAATTACTGACAGTCTTAATTCTTAACGCAAAAAGATCAGGCATAATGCACTCAATTCATATGATGTCCATGTTACCAATAAACAATTTAAATCATTGGCAAATTGTGTCATTGACCTTTTACTGTCAACAACTTAAACCATTGACAAATTGCGATTAACTTCTGAATTTTAATTTTAATAAGTTAAACCTCTGACAAACTGTGTCATTGACCTTTGATGTCAACAAGTTAAACCATTGACAAATTGTGTTATTGGGCTCTGACCATTAACAAATTAAACCATTGACAAATTGTGATTGACATCTGACTTTTTATAAGTTAAACCACTGAAAAATTGTGTCATTGACCTCTGCCTGTCAACAAGTTAAACCACTGACAAATTGTGTCATTGACCTTTGACCGTCAGCAAGTTAAACCGCTGACAAATTATGTTATTGGCCTCTGACTGTTAACAAGTTAAACCATTGACAAATTATGATTGACATTTTACTTATAACAAGCTAAACCACTGACAAATTGTCTCCTTGACCTCTGACTGTTAACTAGTCAAACCACTGAAAAATTGTGATTGACCTCTGACTATTAATACGTTAAACCATCGAAAAATTTTGTCATTTACCTTTGACTGTCAAAAAGTTAAACCACTAACATTTTGTTTTATTAGCCTCTGACTGTTAACGAGTTAAACCACTAACAAATTGTGATTTACCTATGACTGTTAACAACTTAAACCACTGACAAATTGTGTCATTGATCTCTAACAGTTAACAAGTTAAATCATTGACAAACTGTGTCATTGACCTCAGACTATTGAACGTTTGACTGATTCCCTTAGTCAAGTAATATCATCGAGATGGTTGACCTGTGAATGTTTATACCAAGTTTCTATATTTTTGCTGATTAGTTTACTCGTAACACTAATGAAAAGGATGTGCTTTTAGATTATTTATCTCTATGATACTGAAAGCACATATAATATAATGCTTTGTGTGTGTGTGTGTACGTGTGTGTGTGTGTGTTTTATGTGCGGAAGTTATAAAACATTTTCAAGTTTGTAGTAATCTACGATGCATAGATAAATTTTTATTCCCGTCGACACCAAGTGACCGTGTGACTAGAATTCATTTTTTTATCTCTGAAGAAAATGTGGTATTTACGATTAAATTCATGTTACACATCATTTTGTATATGTATTACCATAAAAGTCAGTGAAATATGAACATTCGGCTTTAAACTCCATACTCCTATCAACATCTTCAGATTTTAAAGCTGAGTCTACCATTGTCCTTGCCACTCCCAAAGACGCGTTTCCTTGAACAGAAAACTTCTTTTTTATTAATAAAATTCTTCGATTTTCTTTTTCGCTTACATAAAATTCAGCGATGTCTTTCCCCAGGCATAAAATTTTGAGGAATTTTTCTTCATGCTTAAAATTCTAAAATTTTTTTCTTTGCGCATAAAATTCCTCGATTTCTTTCTTCGTGCATGAAATTCTTCAACTTTTTTCTTCACATACAAAATTCTTAAATTTTTTCTTCATATATAAAATTCTTCGATTTCTTCCAGTCCGTTTGTCCTGTCCTAATGTCTTCCTATCATTTTGCTTAAAGTTGCGTCCTTCTGACAGAGAATTATGATAATCTGTTCATTAAACTTTTTATTTTACGGAAATTTCTACTTATATAATTCGCAAAATAGTGATGGAAAGAACTTTCGTAACACATAAGGAAATGAAATGTCTCTAAAATGGCACACAGCTATATTAATAACTTATTCATTATTATGAGTAACAAATGAGGAATCTTCTTGAAAATGCACCATAAAAACATTTATTTACAGCAACAACAACCTAAGACACAGAGAGAGAGAGAGAGAGAGAGAGAGAGAGAGAGAGACATTGGGCGATGTGATATCCCATTAAACCGTGATCTGACGTCACACATTTATGAATTTTTTAGTTGGCTAAATTCACATCAAAGCAACCCCCGGTCTATGGAGCGGCCGAGAAATACAAACATTCGCTTTCCAACTGAAGCTCATTCATAGTTCCGAGAAAGTGGAAGAAAGAGACCAAAGGTGTGGAAATGTTTAGGAACAAAGTAATGAATGACTCCCCAGGGAAATTAAAGGTACGCATCGGTAGGTTAGTGACGTTCTTTCGTCCATCAGGGTATGGGAATTATCCTTGTTTGTTTGTGTGTGTGTGTGTGTGTGTGTGCGCGCGTGTATGTGAGTGTGTGTGTGTGTGTGTGCGGTTGCGTGTTCATCCTCCTATTGGATTTCCGAGAAGAAAGACCTGGTCTGGATTGAGATGTCGAACACAATAGACCACATCTGAGAGACCGTTTCATTTCGCCTTGAAATAATTTTTTTTTTCTTTTTCAACGTCTAATTTTCTTTGACTGGGCTCATTCTTGCATTATAGTTATTTCCTCTCATTTCCCCCTACAAAAATATCTTGATGGAGCCAGATCCCTTTCACAGATGTCCATAGCTTCATTCAGGTGTATTTCTTATTTTATACGCTACACTCATTTATATGAATGCTTTTCCTGTATATATATATATATATATATATATATATATATATATATATATATATATATATATATATATATATATATATATATATATATATATATATATATATATATATATATATATATATGTATGTATATATATATATATGTGTGTATATGTGTGTGTGTGTATATATATATATATATATATATATATATATATATATATATATATATATATATATATATATATATATATATATATATATATATATATATATATATACATAGACTCCAATACACAAAATAATTAAAAAGATTTCTCCTTTACCTGGAACCCAGAACTCGAGTTCGTGTATATATGAAGATAGGCTTTACGTTGAGATACAGATGAGGTTAGTCCGTGAAAGGAAAATACAACTGATTTCCCATAAAGTTGCAGGTAACTCACTACGAGAGGAAACGGACTTATAAATTATAGAGGTTGTATGCCTTTTAATCAACAAGGTAAACATTTGCATAGCTATTAAGTCTAGAGGTAAGTGGCGGGAGTTATCATATATTCGACCTCTCGTTTTATGTGAAGCGTAGAGTTGAATTTACTTCGGAATGTTCTTTAGCAGCATCGTCAGCTGGGAGTTTCGTTGAGGACCTTGTATCTAGCAAAAAATGACTTTAACTAATTAACTGGGTAATTATCCCGAGATTCTTTCAGTTCTGTTGTTGCACGACTGGCTTTTGTGAAACAAGCAGTTTTATTGTGATTCTGTAAAAGATGTTAAAACCATGTCAGCTCATTAGGTGTTGAATGTTATTGTTATTACGGGTTTACAGAAGCCTTGTGCAAGAACTCTATTGTCAACTCTGTTTTGAGCATTTCCTCTTCTAAAAGAAAGACCAAGGTTACGACATGGTCCCTTGAATTACTCGTAATGTTGTTCATCTTAGTGAATGTAAACTTCTTCATTTAAAATGTTCACAATCAAAATTAATTGAAACAGCAATCTGGGCTTACCTTTCTCGTAGAAATTTTATTTGTTCATCCATATTCTTCATCTTCTGTGACAAATTTACCCTCTACTTTCACGTCCACTGATGACGTGATATCCTCTCTGAGTTTCTCATCAACGTTTAGCCGTTTCCAGTCCTGCGGCAAACAGAGCTTGCCGAGTGAATGTAGAGTCCTTCGATACTACAGTCAAGTATACATTGCCTTCAGTATAATTAGTCACTGCCCCGGTTTGGCTACGTTATCCCTTCTGTGGATCTATGCACTGTTTTCTGTGAATTCTCCAGTTGAACATTCTTCATTTTCATATGCATTTTCAAAAAAAATTACCCCTTTAAATCACCCAAATACAACTAGATAAGTGAACTGAATGTTTTGGTAAGAGTTTTGTCTGAGATTTGGCTTCGTTCAGCGACTCTTTCCAGGCCTTTGCTCGTGGTAGCAGTTATTCCATGACACATGTGCTCCCTCTATTCGATTATCAAGGTTTTGTTATCATCATTCCTGCATCGAAGCTCTTCCGTACAGATGATGGTATAATATATTATCGTATCCAGATACGTTTCCATGAGAAAGAGACTCTCTCACCGACAGTGAAGATGAAAAAAATGTTTGGAAGTCCAGATCTCAACGACAACGACATCGACGCTGACTTGTCCGTTTCCGACTTGTCTGCTCCCGACTTGTCCGTTTCCGACTTGTCCGTTTCCGAGCACCACGAGTCGCCCACCGACTGTGACATTCAACCCGATCATGTAGAATAATGGCTTTATGATCCAGACTTGACGTCAGCACAAGAGGAAAATACTGGTGGTGATGGCGATTATCAAGCAAGTGAATGCGAAAATTATTTTGCTGATATGTATAACCTCAGGAAAATCAGGTTTACTGGGAGTTAATTTTTTTTTTCTCCCTATAACGCGACACATTTTCCTATTGAGTTGTTCCATTTGTTTTTCTCTCCTGAATGGCTTCTGCTGATGACAATAAATTCCAGATGTTTTGTGATGAAAGAACTGTGCTTTTTTTATAACATACAACACTATGAGATAACATATAAGAAAATTATTAAAAAAATGACAATCATTACAACTATCAGATCAGAGTTCATGAATTTATTTTTTTCCACACACACGTGTGTGTGTGTGTGTGTGTGTGTAGAAAGAAAATAAATTCACGAACTCTCGTCTGATTGCATTATTTTTTTATTTTCTTATGTCATCTCATATATATATATATATATATATATATATATATATATATATATATATATATATATATATATATATATATATATATATATATATATATATATATATATATATATATATATATATATATATATATATATATATATATGTACATATATATATATATATATATATATATATATATATATATATATATATATATATATATATATATATATATATATATATATATATATATATATATATATATATATATATGTACATATATATATATATATATATATATATATATATATATATATATATATATATATATATATATATATATATATATATATATATATATATATATATATATATATAAATATATAAATTTATATGTATATATATACGTGTGTGTGTGCGTATACAAAATAATGAAAACTGTAAATCAGTGGCTTAAATGAAATTGTCGCGACAAAGAAAGTCAATCACGGGAAAAATGTTTTTGGAAAATTAAGGTTGGGCACATCATGATAATGAGGAGGGAAAAAACCAGTGGTAGTCAAGGTCCTGCGGCTGCCTATTTTCCATTCCGACACGTGGGCCAACGTCGTTCTGAACCTCGCGTGTTCACTTCCGCAGGTAGTCAGTCTCCTCAGTTGTGCCCCTTGGTTGTTACTTTTCTGTAAAGTACAGTAAGTATCGTGCTGTAGTAATCTTGAAGTTTTTCATTGAAGGACTTTGATTTCTACATTACCAAATTTCGAATTTCTTCCTGTTATCACGTTCAGCTTTAATTAAGTCACGAAAGTTGATTTCTAAAAATAATGATTCCAGCTCAAGAATGTATCAGTTTGCATAACAAAGAAAGACAATTAAAATACATGCTTACTCTAATGTAAGAGCTATTAGGGTCATTCTTTTACTTTCCCAAATAATTTGGAAATCTTGATCATCCCCATTATCAAAACGAAGGCATTATTATGACAGAAGGAAACGCATCAGGAAATAATAAGTGCTGATCGCAAACTTTCTGTTTCATGTAATTCAAGACATGGTGGAAGAAATGCTAAATAATGCCATCACACGAACACTAACTATGACTGACAACCCAATGAAGATATATAATATGAGAATCAAACTGTCAATCTAATCATTCTGTGAGATGACGCCAATTAAATTACTTTCGTTTGGAGTCCATCAAAAAAATCTAGGTCAAATGAAAATAAAGCTGCCCAAATATCAAAATAAGTCTTTTTTTTATCCTCACAAAAAGTATGTTCTCTATTACCCGATGATAGGTTAAAGGGATATTGAATAAACGGCGATAGAACCACGACAAATAGAACGTATTTGAAGCCTCTTTTCAAAATAACAGGTAAAGAAATATAATTCTCACAAGACTGAGAATAAATATATCTTTTTTTAATTGGCAACGCAGTATATGGACAACCCCGTGATTCACTTACAATTTTTTATATTTGCAATATGTAGTTTACTAATTAGCTACCTATTTCAAAATGATAAGTATGCTCAAGAATATTCTATATACATATTCTCAATGAGGAGCACCACTGCAGGTTAGTTCTTTCAATATTGTCCGATTTTGCCAATGCATTTAAATCTGTTTAGCGCTGTTAATTTTCGAGTTGGCACTATTTTGAAACAAATAGTTCTGCAGTTGAATGAACCTTGTGAGTTTAAATAAGAAAGAAAGTTCAGAATGAAATTTTGTATTAAAAAAGCCTAGGAAAATTGATTCTCTTTATTCAACTAATAGCAACTTATTCCTTCCATACAGGATGATCTTCACATTGCTATCATAACATAATACTGACATCTTCCTAATTTTTGCTGCTAAGCCCACCAGCTCTTGGTCTGTTTACAGCCTTTAACTATTTGGTATTTTCAGCTACCAATTCTCGGTGGTTTTACACGTTCCAACTTTTAAATGGCACCTTCTGTCCTCCAGAGCCATCTTCGCTACTTTCGGAATTACATCTATTCTTTGCATTTTCCGGGCTGTCATATGTTCTCCCATCTTTTTCATCAGTACACACATGGTCTATTGAAACTCGTGTATTCTTCAATAGCACATTCCTCTAGGATAGCATTCCCTCTTATATCTTTTCCTAGAAGATTTTTTATTTACTTCTCAGTGAGATACCTTTCTTTTCTAACAAAATTTCATGCTCAAAGATTTTGCAACAACTAGTCGAATATTTTCTTTTTGTTCACCTTCTGATTTGTTCCCTTACTTCTCTTAGTACACTACCCCTTTAAACATAAACTCTCGTATTCGAAACGAATTCCTTTTCATTTTTATTACCTGGTCTTTCACTTAACCAGCAACTACTTGCCTCAGCTTTCATCAACAAACGTGATTTTGAACAGTCTAATATAAAAACCTCGCAAAATAATCATTATAAATTTTGACTTGATGCAAACATACAAAATCAGTGTTTTACAAATTACTAAGATTAATACCGTCCTTAATCCAGAAACAGTTTACTTTACTTTAAATAAAAACCATTCCCTTGGACTCTTCGTTTTCCGTAGCCTGTTTCAGAATAACAATTACAATCCCACATTATGTGCAATTATTCATAAGAGTTGGAAAGCAACTTGATATGTGAAACATTCTGTAAATGAAGAAAGGATCATGCCGGAAACGCAAGTTGTATACCCTGCTCAGTCATAAGGAAGGCAAGGTCACATGGGAGGAGCAAAAGGCCACCCTTGGCCTCTCTGTTCCGGTCGAAGTCATCAAAATCTCTCTGTTCAAAACACAAAATACCAACTCAAAACTCAACTCTTGTCGTCTGTGGTAAGTCGCAAGATTTAATTTGATTTGTTTCAAATACTAAATTTGACAACATTTTAAAAATTACAATTCTGAAGAAAAATATGGTGTCCCTGGAGAAGACTACCCTATCTTAGCCTCTGTCCCTGACACCGGATTCGACTGCAATGCCCAGAATGTCCCTGGATATTATGGTCTTCCACATCTGCCAGGAAAGGCCCAGCGGACGCCGTCAGCAGGACTCCTTCCTCTGCCCCAACGACACCATCTTCAACCAACAGTACCTCGTCTGTGACTGGTGGTTCAACTTCGACTGCGCTGATGCTGAAGACTTCTATTCAGTCAACGAACTCATTGGAGTAGAGCCTTATGGTTACGGAAATGGTAAATGGCAACAACAATGGCAGTGGCTCAAATGGCAATGGCTGGTAATGGAAACAATGGATATGGAAATGGTAACGGTAACAACGGAACAATGGATATGGATCAAACGGAAATGGAAACGGTAATGGCAATGTCATCAATGGCTATGGCTCTAATGGCAATGGAAATGGTAATGGAAACAATGGGGAAGAGGAATGGAAAACAATGGAAATGGAAATGGCAACGGTTTTGTCCCAAATGGAAATGGAGCAGCTTCTGCTCCTAGCAATGGTTTTGGAGCTCAATCTACTATTTCTGACTCCTCCTATGCAACTCTTTCTAAGAAGTAAAATGCATAAGGAAAAGAAAATGAAAACTATCGTCCCAGTTGTGTATAATCGTTTTTAAACCAAAGACAATTCATACGCACCTAACCCTCACTCACTGCAGTTCCATTATTTTTATTTTGTTTATCTCTCTGATAATGGACTCCCAAATGTCTTCTACAAAATGTATATTTTTGTACAATAAACTATAAAGAAGTTATACAAGTTTGTAACCTTTTCTTTACCATATATCTATAGGTTACAGTGGTATATAATGAGAATAACGAAGTGCAAACAAAACACAAGAATAAATCTTGCAACTGGACAGAAAAAAATCGCTAACATTTATGAAACAAATGACTTATTGCATTTTAGGAATTACGCAACAATAGTTATTAACGGAAACATTGTTATAATCAAAATTTACGGGTATCTTTGGGGCTAATTAAATCTTACACAAGAGATAAAAACCAGATCCTATTTATTTTATCTTTTTATTTCTCTTACCTTACAAATCTGCCAGGGCAGACCCAGTGGAGGCCGTCGGCGGGACTCCCCCTTCTGCCCAAACGGGGCCATCTTCAACTGACAGCACCTGGTATGTGACTGGTGTTTCAGCTTCGACTGCGTTGATGCCAGACTTCTAATAGGTCAACGAACTAACGGGAGTTTAGCTCTGTGGTTAAGATAATGGACTTGACAACCACAATGAGACGATAACATTAGCATTGGAAATTTTAATGGAAATAATGGATATGACTCTGATGGAAACGGTAACAGTAAAAGATATAATGGCTGTACTTCCAATGGAAATGAAAATGGCAAGATAAAAGGAAAAAAATGGTAAAGGAAAAGAAAACTGGAGGCAAATGGAAATAGAACAGTTTCTCCTGGCAACAAAATCCACTTGCGCCTTTGCTATATCTTCTTTTATAGGTAAAATTAAATTAGGCAACAAAATACTTTTATATCTTGAATCGTACCGATACCCCGTTACTGAGGACTTGAACAAATTTCGGATTTCATCCTATTATCACTTTCAGCTGACCTCTGAAAACTGATTCCAGCTAAAGAATGCATATATTTGGATAACTAAAACCGACAGACAATTCTAAGTGCTTACCCACATATAAGAGCTCACCCAAATGTAAGAGCTCATAAAGTATCTCTTTACTTAAATAAATATGGAAATCTTGAACCTCATTAATGGAATATACAATTTAGGCTGCCGGCCAAGCACTGGGACCTTAAGGTCATTAGAGCAGAAAAAATTGTGAGTAGAAAGGGCTTGAAAGGTATAACAGGAGGAAATGCACTTGTATCATGAAACAACTGATGGGAAAGGGTGAAAAGAAAGATAAAGAGAATACTAGGTCCAGTAAAAGGAACTGTTCTTTGCAGCTAGGGCGGAAGGGACGCAACAAAGAACCTCAATTTCTGCTGAATGCCCGCGTTGAACTGACGGCCCTAACCCCCAACGGGGATGAAAATCTTGATCATCCTCATTATCAAAACGAGGGCAGAATTACGACTGCAGGAAAAGCCTCAAGAACTAAGTGTTAACCGCAAAATTTTGAAAGGAAAAGTACATTTTTTAAATCCTCCTGACAAGTAAGTTTTCCATTACAAAATGATAAGTTAAACCAGCAAATATTGAATAAACTGCAAGAAAATCAAGGCAAACAAAACATCTGTGAAACCACTTTTCGAAATAAGAAATAAAAGACTGAGAATATATATTCTGACTTGGAAAAGGAGCATACGGGTAACACCATGATCCATTTCCAATTGTTCATGGAAAGAATATGGTCAACTCTTAGGCCATCTATTTCAGTATGATACATACCAGGAAAGAATATTCTAAACATACCTTCATGAAACCATCATTCCGGGAGGAAGGTGCTTTTAATGTTTATCCGCTATCTCTAATGCATTTAAACCTGTATAGCGTTATTGTTCTGTGTCTGCACTTTTGAAAGAAACAACTGCACCTTTTTTTAAATGAACCCTGAAGTTTGTTTATAGAAGAAAATTATCTGGCGAAACTTCACATTAAAAATATGCTAAGGAAAACTGATTCTTCTTTTTTAACCAGAGCAACTATTCCTCCATGAATAACGGTGTTAACCTTGCTAGTCACACGATAATACGAATAATTCTCAATTTTTGTCTGGAGAGCCAATCAACTCTTGATGACTTGACACCCTACAACTAACTACCGATGGACTTCCATCTTCCAGTTCTTGGTGGTTTGCGTCTTCCAACGCATGATGGTTTTCAAGCCTTCGATCATATTTCAATGGCACCCCTGTCCTACTGAATTTTCAAGGTGGCTATATGTTTTTATTTTTCTGTAAAAGAAAACTATTGTACCCGGCTTTGTCTGTCCGTCCGCACTTTTTTCTGTCCGCCCTCAGATCTTAAATACCTTTCTGAGGCTTTCCTTTGCAAATTGGATTTGATCATCCACCCTCCAGTCATCAAACATGACAAATTGCAGCCTCTTTTGTTTTTTTTTTTTTGTTTCTTTACGGTTAAAGTTAGCCATAATCGTGCTTTTACAAAAATATAGTATTCCACCAGGCCGTGGTTAAAGTTTCATGGACTTATACAGCATTATGTTTCACAAGACCACCGAAAGATAGATCTATTTTCTGTGGCATCTGATTATAAGCTGTAGAGGCTTTACAGAAAACTCGATTGTGCCGAAGAAACATCGGCGCATTTTTTACTTATTTTTTTCACCAATGCTGAAATGTCTCATATAAATCCTACATCCTTGATCAGCACATTACTCTGTTCTATGAGAACATTTCCACATGTAACACTCATCCGAGATAGCTCTCCTTTTTATTAAGATTTCATCATAAAGCTCCTGCAACAATTCGTAGACAATTTTTTATATTTTTTACTTTTTGATTTGGTTCTTTGCTTCTCTTGGTATATCCGTCCTTTTACCAAAAACTCTCGTATTCTCAACCTCTTCCTTCTCATTGCTGTTGCTTGGTGCTTCACTTAACCAGCTACTATTCCCCTCATCTGTCATCTAGAAAAGTAATTTTCAACATCTAGCCACTGAGGCTCACAAAATGATCATTATACATTTTAGTTTGAAGCAATAAACCTCACAAAATTATTATACATTTTAGCTTGATGCAAACATACAACACATGTTTTACATATATTGCCGAAGACCCTTCGTTTTCAGAATAACGACCTTACGTAAGGTAGCGCAATTAATTATTCATAAGCGCTGAAAACCAATATGACACGTAAAACGTTTCTGTAAATGGAGAGCTTCATAACCAGGATGGGAGTTGACCGTATATACAAAGTAATAAATTTTGACAGATGAAATTAAAAAAAAATGGTTCTGCATTAAGATATATGAATATTTTTGTCTCACATACCTATACCATAGAGATAAAGACAATTCCTTTCGAGCTATAGACATACAGATGGCTTGAACATTGCATTATATGCATTATTGTATATGCAATCATATTTTGGGTTAAACATATTTTCTGTACGCAATTCACTTTTATTGCACAATAATATACATGCTGAGGACGCACATCACCTTCATGCTGTCAAGTTTTTCAGAATAAAGATAAAGCTAGAAAGAAATGCAAGGGAAATGCGGACAGAAAAATAACTGTAGAAAAGGTGACTGGGGAAAATTAAAAGTTAAGATAATAATATATCGTGGGGTTAAAAGCAAAGACATTTTCATTTGTGTACCTAATTTGCCCTTAGAAAGGAGCTCTATAAGAATCAGAAGGAGTAGAGGGAGCACCATAGCTGTTGCTAGGAGTGGAGGCTGCTCCATTACCATTTGAGCCATAACCGTTGCCATTTCCATTGCCGTTCTTGTTTCCATTGCCCCTGCCATTTCCGTTACCATTTCCACTGGAGCCGTAATCATTGTTTCCGTTACCGTTTCCATTGCCATTAGAGCCATAGCCATTGTTACCACTGCCATTGCTGTTGCCATTACCATTTCCGTAACCATAAGGCTCTACTCCAATGAGTTCATTGACTGAGTAGAAGTCTTCGGCGTCACCGCAGTCGAAGTTGAACCACCAGTCACAGACGAGGTACTGTTGGTTGAAGATGGTGCCCTTGGGGCAGAGGAAGGCGCCCTGCTGACGGCGTCCGCTGGGCCTGTCCTGGCGGATGTGGAAGACGTTGCACCCAGCTTCAGCATCAGTGTCGGCGTAATATCCGGGAACATTCTGGCGCTGCAATCGAATCCAGTATCATTGACAGACGCTAAGGGTAGTCCTCTCCAGGGACTCCACCCCCAGGGATATTCCCGGCCAGGGCTTCAATTGCAGGATCTACACCATATCCATTTCTTGGGGGACCATAAGCACTGTTTGGTGGAGGGCCATAGCCGTTACTTGGAGGACGATTATCAGCGGCTGCTAAGCTGAGAAGAGCTGTGGACAGTTTTTTTTTTTTTTAATCATTAACTTATAACCAAGAGAATGCGATTTATCATGTTCTAAAAACTGTTAATTTTTTCTTTGAAGAATGCCCTACAGTTTCCTAATCGTCAATCTCGGATGTAATAATTCCTACACACACATATATACATACCAAACACATACATGCATACATTATTTGTTTGTGTATATAAATATATATTCACATACATACATACACACACACATATACACATACACATACACACACACACACACACACACACACACACACACACACACACACACATATATATATATATATATATATATATATATATATATATATATATATATATATATATATATATATATATATATATATATATATATATATATATATATATATATATATACTTGTGTATGAGCTAGCGCGCCATGCACGCTTAGCATTTAAGTATAACAATCGATAAATAAATATATATTCACATCTATTTGTTAAGTCTATATTTCAACTCATTGTTAACTGGTGAAGAACGTCAGTGGGTGTTACCTACTCGATATTATGTATATATTATGGACAACTAGAACGTTCTTATTCTGTATTAATTGTAAAAATAACTAACCAAAGAAATTTTAATTCGACACACCATTATCTACAGTATGTAAAACAAATGTATAGAAAATAAGTTTTAAAAAAGTTTTCCTTTCCACGGCCAATAAGAGTCCTCATGGTAACTTTAATTTCAATACGGAATACTAAACTTAAGACAGGATGGCGGTAAATATACGGTAGCGGTCCCAATCGTAGTATATATACGACCACGCGCATAAAACAGCCTATGGTTCCTCCGTTGACCTTGCCGTTCTCATGGCCGAGAGAGGTCACACTCTGAATGTGGAAGATGCCCGTAATGTTTTTTTGATTTCATCGAACAGAAATAAGAGTTTCTTGGTATGATATTTTTAGTTTTCTGTAAAAGAAAACTATTGTGCCAGCTTTGTCTGTCCGTCCACACTTTATTTTGTCCGCACTTTTCTGTCCGCCCTCAGATCTTAAAAATTACTAAGGCTAGAGTGCTACAAATTGTTATGTTGATCATCCACCCTCCAATCACCAAACATAAAAAATTGCAGCCCTCTAGCCTCAGTAGCTTTTATTTTATAAATTCAAGATTCAAGTTAGCCATAATCGTGCTTCTGGCATCGATATAGGATAGGCCACCACCGGGCCTTGGTTAAATTTTCCTACCGAGGTCGCCGAAAGAGAGGACTATTTTCGGTGGCCTTGATTATACGCTGTAGCTGCTGTACGGAAAACTCAATTGCGCCTAAGAAACTTCGGCGCATTTTTTACTTGTTTGATACAGTAATCGTGAAGAAGATGTATATATAGCGTCTTCATTAGTCGAGTTTACAAGAACAATGCCAATTTCTTTACCAGAAATAAATGAGTCTCGATATTTGAGCATCAGGGAAACTTGCAAAGCTGCTGGAGTATCCTAGTCAGCATGGAAGATATGATTATGAGTATTATCTTCTCGAATAACTGACGGGATGAGATGTTAAATACCCAAACTATCCTGAATTTTTGCCCACATTATGAATATCCTAAGTGTCGTATTCGTCTTAAAATTATTTTATTAGCGAAATATTTCTTCTTTCACACATTCATGATTTAACAACTTCGGACATTTATCTTTGTGTTTTTATATATATATATATATATATATATATATATATATATATATATATATATATATATATATATATATATATATATATATATATATATATATATATATATATATATATATATATATATATATATAATATATTATATATATATATATACATGTATATATACATATCATTCTTAACATATCTATATAAAAACATTATATTTATAGATTCTCCAATTATATATTTGTACTCTAGTTTGAGATGTCTTCAAAAAATAACAAATTAAAAAAAAAGAAAAAAGAAACAAGACAAGACAGCACCAAAACCAAGCTGAAAGTCTCCATTAAAAACTGGGGAGAGAACAATGTGTGCCATTGTTATTTTGAAAATCCAACCTTCTTAGCAGATTATGAATTTAGCTTAAGGAACTATCCAACAGAGATGGTTTCAGTTACAAGACTGGGACCACCTTTAGTTCAAGTGTCCCTAATTATCTTCACTTTTCTCTGAACTGTGTTTTGGCCACTCGGTGATGTTTTTGTCATTTTTCAGACTGTTTGGGGCAAGCCAAAAAGGGCTGGATGTCCACAACAGGCCAAGCCCTCTGAGCATGTCGTCCCAGGTCAGAGAGAGTCGAGCGGTCATCCAGAGAGCACAATCGTTAGTGCTTCTGCTCCTTTGTCCTTTGTCCTTTCTAACTTAGTGGAAACGACGTTACTCTTTTTTTTCAGACCCAAGGCATCAGTTGCAAGATCTGAGGGCGGACAGAAAAAGTGCGGACGGACAGACAAAGCCAACAAATAATTTATCCTGAAAAACTACCAAACAAGGTAAATCTGAGAATGACAACTATTCACTGTTCTTCTGTTATCTCTCCCTCTGTATTTCTGTTTTCACTTTCCCCTTTCTCAGCCACTGACAAAAGATCCTGGTGAAACCATATTCCCTTTATGAAGTTGATTATATGAAGTGCAATTAGTATTGCCTAGTGAGATTACATAAATTATCCCCCATGGTGTTATTAATATAATATTCTCAATTTACATACACCCCTTGCAGTAATTAAGGATTAGGGAGAGGACACTTATAAGTAATACTCAGACAAGCCTTGGAACCTGAACATACCATTGTTTGGAAGAAGAATAGTCTTTAATTTGTTAGAAAATGGCTTATAAGGGCGTTATGAGAGCATCTCAGATGTTGTGTCATCTCTAAGTAGGGGAAATATTATTTGTATCCGAAGGGGATGAAATTGGGGAGCTGTTATTGGCTCATCTAGATTCCCTCACTGTAACAACTAATTTTGTTGGACTGGGTAGGTGATCAATGGAGATATTTCACTTATTAGTTCAAGAATCAAAAAATATCATTCAGTATTCTAGTTCCAACTTTACGGTGACCTAATCTAATTAAATAAATTATATGTCTTTTCATTACGCAGGGTAACTGCTAGCCTTAATTGATGGGATTACGTGGGTATTTTTACATGGTGATAAAAATAAAGAAAATCTAAAATTAATCACTGTAATTAAAATTAAAACTCATCCACGTGAATGAAAATAAAAATTCCTATATTTTTACATACCGATAATATTTAAAATATCATTATGTGATAAAAATAAAAATTCATCCATATATGATATGATAAAATCATAAAATATCATTACACATGTGATAAAAATAAAAATATAAGATATTTATATATAAAATAAAAATATAAAAATATATATATATATATATATATATATATATGATGTGTATAGTATAAATAAAAAAATCATAAAATATCATTATGTGTGTGTGTGTGTGTGTGTGTGTGTGTGATAAAAATAAAAAAAAATCATAAAATATCGTTACAGGCATAAAAATTTCTCTATAAAATTTGGGTATTTTGATGTTATCAAAAAATCCTTAACACATCTGGGCAACAGTATTCTGTTTTAAGATTCTGGCAATTATATGGCTTTTACTCTACATTATGCGATGTCAGCAAAAATAATTCTGTTGGATTTTATCCAAAGAATTTTGAACTGAAAGTTCTAAAATCTAGACTCTGACAATTTGAAAGTCTGCCCTAAACTTCAAACTCCTCAAACCATTTTGTTTGGAAAACAAAGTAATGTAGCCTGCTAAAGTGGTACAGCAAGAGAGCAGGAACGGAGAATGGCCGAAAAACTGGTTTTGAGTATAGCTGATTAAAACCGATGTTCCAATTTCCAAAATAGCAGAGCAAGAATTACAAGACTGATAGACCACCATAATTTCAAATAACGCCTAATTATCTGAATCTCTTTACAACTATTTATATACAAGTGTTTTGACCACTCCAGCTGTTTGGGGCCAAATAAAAAAAAACTAAATGCGCCGAACTTTCTTCGGCGCAATCGAGTTTTGTGTGAAGCGAATAATCAAGGCCACCGAAAATAGATCTATCTTTCGGTGTCTCGGTATAATGCTGTATGAGCCGTGGCCCAAGAATCTTAAATCACGGCCCGGTGGTGGCCTATCCTATATCGTTGCCAGAAGCACGATTATGGCCAAATTTAACCTTATATAAAATAAAAACTACTACGGCTAGAGTGCTGCAATTTGGTATGTTTGATGACTGGAGGGTGAATGATCAACATACCAATTTGCAGCCCCCTAGCCTCAGTAGTTTTTAAGATCTGAAGGCGGACAGAAAAAAGTGCGGACGGACAGACAAAAAGCCATCTCAATAGTTTTCGTTTACCTGAAAACTAAAAGGAACATTACGACAAAGGCATCGACTTTCCTTGAATTTGCTTCTCGTACAGTTAACACAAACTCCTTAATATACTTTCTCCCATCTGGTGAAGATGAGACATTTTAGTATCTGTAGCTTGGACGAGCAAGCACAGTTTTATGCGAGTATGGGTAATTACAAAGCTGTGAACAGATAAAGTCACATACGAACGACATCATTGTGAATCTATGTGTTTCTGAAATGATTCTGTAAACTAGGCAGTTCTATACTGAATAAACATTAACAAACAGGCAGATTGATTGATTTTTAATATTAGTAAATGATGTCACAACGTCAATGGTCACCGACCGGCAAAAATGCAGGAACCTGAAACATCTTACAAACTAACGACAAAAAACAACGCAATATATAAAAACACTTCAGGGAAACAACGGTACAAAATTGACTAAAAGCATAAAATTATATCGATTGATCCTTCAAAAAAAAAAATAAAATATACCATATTAACAGAGTCTGAATATCATCTTTCATCACTATCTACTTAGCAACTTTAAAAGGAAACACTTAAAACTATTTCGCCAGTCAATCGATAAACTGCAGATAAGAAACGTTACGTTTTCTTTAAATGTCCACATAAATATACCGAGATTCTAAACCAAGTACTTACTTTAATTTTCGAGCTAATCAACCAATAAATAGATAAACTGCAGATGAATACTGTTTTCTTTAGATTTCTACAGAAACATGCCGAGATTCTCAACCATGTACCTTCGATTTTCGAACCATTCAACTATTCCCCATGAGCAATGGCATGAAGCAACATCACCTGGCACTTAAATTCCAGTCCATCTCTACCAAAAACTGCGTCGAGGAAGGTCATTAAGGTTAAGTCTATTCTGGGCCATCCATGCGCAGGTTCTATTTAAACCATTTTCTCATTTATGGAATAATTCCATCATTATGTGCAACCCCGACCATTTCACATTCCGAAGCCCACG
This sequence comes from Macrobrachium rosenbergii, assembly GCF_040412425.1. Lineage (NCBI taxonomy): Eukaryota > Metazoa > Arthropoda > Malacostraca > Decapoda > Palaemonidae > Macrobrachium > Macrobrachium rosenbergii. The sequence goes on from NC_089742.1 coordinate 15,243,708, forward strand.
TACCATTTCTCAAGTTTTGTTATACCCAGTGAAACAGTTATATCGTTCTGTAGAATCAAGAAAGAGTCACATTGCGTAACCAATGGGTAGGCAACATGCACACAACAAACTCGGAAGACAATGTATATTACGTACAGGCAGTTAATAAAGGGAAAACTAATCAATTATTTGGTGTTCTGTTGCAAAAATGATAAGAACTTCAGTAACAGGTAGAAAGCACGGCAAAATCTTCCAAGAGGGAGTAAGAAAGTGATAATGTTCCTGAGAATCTTCAGCATTTATAAATGATGAGCAATTGATAGGAAATGGATATGTTGCATAACCTTCATCTTATGTTAAGAATTTAAAGACAAACGGAGCGAGTGCCACTGAAAAGGCAGTCCAGTTTGTACTTAATAGTGCCACCCAAAAAGGACGCAATAGTTACTTTATGTGATTATTCCATAAATTGGCGCCGTGATAACAATGGCCATTGAACCCAAAAACACAATTTTATTTAATTCATCATTCTGTACAGTGAAAGAAAATCTTGGTCACAATTTCCTACAGAAATCTCATTTAATCCAAAAATATCTATTAATACTACACCTTAAATTCATAAAATTTTACGTTTTGGACAGAATAAAAGAAAATGACTATAACTTATGCTATTCTCTAGAACTTGATACTGGGAGGAAATCGTATAATATTTTTTTCATTAAGCATCTTAATTAGACAACCGAGTAGAGTCTTTACATTCACGGTGCTGCCCTATAGATCTGCTCTTAAAATAGAAGTGAAACTTTTGGCCAGGTCAGGTTTAAAAAGCTGGACAACTAGATGGAGAGAGACACAGAAGAACGGATAAAAAGCAAAACAGCAATAAGGAATGCGCCCGGGGGCAGAAGGGACTCTGAAACAATTACTAACTCGGAATTACTTTTGCCGGAGATATGCAAAAAAAAAAAAAAAAAAAAACTTCTGACTGACAATAATACCACTTAGTTCCCAATCGATATTTGCTTGATGATGATCTGTCATCTTCGGCCGGAAAGAAATTCGACAGCAATCAATGAAATGTGATTCCAATCTGTTCTGCTCACAAACTGAACGCAGACCTAAAAAATATTTGTAATCCAGTCTTATGACACTTGATGAGGAGAACTGGTCTGATAATCTATTGGTTTACAAGCATTTGAAACAAAACATGTCATGAACGCAGCAAAACACTAACTGATTAGAATAATATGGTCAAGTTCATAAAAAAAAATCAATCCATGAGCTACCATAAACACGAAACACGCAGGTCTGAAAACATGCCCACTCATTAACATCGCGAAATCTTGTAGGGAATGGTGACCTAGCGCCCAATAAAAGTGACTGATGGTTCTGGCTAACATGTTATTCATACCGTTATGGGATTGGGATTACGTAGTGCTTTAAGACACATTTTCTTTAGTTTCCGGGATAAGAACAGGAAGTCGGGATTTGAGGCTCTTGTGAACAACTGGCCTCGACTTCTTGTGAGAGGATTTCACAAACAAATCCTGAACCATAATGGCAAAAAACGTCAGCCTTACAAGAAGTATCAGAAATTATTTTAAATAACTGATATGCACTTTGCTAAACAACTGGGAACAAACATAAGTATATTGTCATTTAGCAGCCGAGGAATCATAGCCACCATTAATTGAAATGTATCTCTGTAAAACCCAGATTATTAAAACACGAGCCCAGAACAACGTCTCATTCAAATATTTGATTTTTCCCCCTAAATAAGTTGAAAATGCGCCGAAGTTTCTTCGCAGCAATCGAGTTTTCTGTACAGCGCATAACCAAGGCCACCGAAAACAGATCTATTTTTAGGCGGTCTCGGTATAACGCTGTATGAGCCCCGGCCCATGAAACTCTCAGCCGGCCGTGGTGGCCTGTGGTATAGCGTTGCCAGAAGCCCGATTATGGCTAACTTTAACCTCAAATGAAATAAATACTACTGAGGGCAAAGTGTTGCAATTTGGTATGTTTGATGATTGGAGGGTGGACGATCAACATACCAATTTGCAGCCCTCTAGCCTCAGTAGTTTTTAAGACCTGAGGGCGGACAGAAAAGTGTGGACGGACAGACAAAACCGGCACAATAGTCTTCTTTTCAGAAACCTAAAACAGGCAGAACGGCGCTGCTACGAGCAAGACGTCCACAACAAATTTTAATAAACAATAATTTAATCTCAGCATCAGGAGTGACTTGTTTCAGTGCCGGAGCCTCATCCAATGACCACCGTAATGTTTTTGATAACTCATTTATTCGTTAGATTTTGAAAAGAAAACGTCTGATACTAAATTTGGATGAAAACAAGATTACAAAATTGGACACTGCTCTAAATTTCAGTCGCTGCAATACTAAAATAGTGGTGGCAACTCTTTGCGAATAGCCTCAATAAAAAAAAATCAATAAACTTTCTAAATATCTTATGAGTAACACGCGAGGCAGACGAGATATGTATTAAAAAAACAAGCATCCGCCATTATTCCCATCCTGGAGTAGTTAGCTTGAAAACTAGTAAAAACTTTTAGCAATAACATTTACCGAGGAAAAAATCGATGCAACCAGTAAGCTACTCATCTGCTAAATAGCGAGAAGAAAAAAATTAAAATGAATAAAATGAATACTCACGTTTCCCTCACGTTCATGGAGTTGTCTCTATACACAACATTCCTAAAAAGTTATAAAGAGATGGATATTACTTATTGAAGTTGACAGGAAACACAAACATTATCTTTTGTTTAATCTATTTCCGTAAAACTGCATATTACCATATCCATTAATATTTTAGGAGAGAAGAAGACGAATTCTATATAAAATACGAGGAGACAATCCACAAGATTTAAATTTTGAGGCTGGAAGCGATTTTTCCGATTCAAAAACTTGGAAGTCTAAGTCACTATAAACTAATGAAATAAAAATAAAGATTTTCAACTTCAGGAGCTGGTTCTTGAAGAAAGAGTAATAAAATTAATGAGTTCTAGTCAAATAGATACCAGTCTGCGTCATAATGAAGACGTTTCGATGACCATATATGGAACTCACATTTAAACGATACTTTTCTTTGAGAAAAATCTGTATGTCCTGTCACGACTTCGTATCAATGAAAGTAGGAAAAAGCAACAGACCCATCTTTTGCCAGATAATAACATACCTCTCTCTCTCTCCTCATCAATATTATATGAATTAGTATGCAACAAATTCAAAGTGTACTCTAAGATCAGCGAACTAATCTCCCCGCACCAATCGTGCTACAGCTTTTCGACTCCCATATTGCATGATCAATACTATATCATTGAGGTTAAGCACTCTTTCCCCAGACCACGATTTTCTTTAACATTACCCTGATGTGCAATTGGGTACATCATGGTTTGAAAAACGTATCGGCATTCCAGCTCGCTGAATACCATGTTATGCAATGGTGTAATGCTGCAAGACAACAAATATCTAGAGAAAATTCTATTACCAACGTGTTTTACACCGTCTCAGTGATTCCAGTCGGCACAGCTTCCGCCTTACGGCCAGAGTGTTATACAACTGTGTAGGTCAGTCAATTCTCTGCCTAAGGGAGTCACCTGAAAAAAGTAGCCCCCATACTGATGAATACTCAAATCACGTCCTTCTTCATAATTTGTGTAGGAATACGCTGACATCATGTCTTTAGCCTCTCAATATCTGAACGATATCACCCACAATACACAGGTTCTCCGAGGAAAACAATAGTCATTGTCCACAGACTCAGACTTGCCTTACTTTGAAGATGGGAGACTATATAAGACCCACATCCGGCAAACTTGTGAACAGGTAATGGACTGATTCTTATCTCAATCCACTACCTAGAGCAATATTCATAAGCTCTTTCAGTTGTGAAAGCATACAATGACCCACAAGTCCTTGAACTAAAACTAGTCGCTGCCTCGCAAATCTAGACAGAGCTATCGATGTTCTTTGTTGCCCAGAATGACGAACTGGACCGGAGAGATCATCCTTGCAGAAAGTTCGATTTATGAATTGTAATGCTCCCTCTCTCTCTGTGTGTGTCTCCCTGTCTCTCTGTCTGTCTCTCTCTCTCTCAAACTAAAAGCAACTCCCTTTCCCTACGGGTTCCTTCACCAATTACTGTACTGCATTTCTCATTCAACTTTCAACTTGTGAGCTAACCCCTTTCAACCTGAATAAATGAATAAATTCATTCAATTATTATATATTTTTTATATTCATTCTTGGCGTATATACGGCTCAGCCAGGACTCAATGATATTAAACTCTCTTCAACTGTCTTGCCTCTGCGTTGCAACAATCGTTGAAATTATGGTCACGCTGCAATGGTTATTGATCCTCCGCTCGTAGCGCACTGTTCTCTTTACACGATTATCCATGGAGACTAAATTATGATCTCTTAAGAAGCTGAGGGGGAAAACTCGCAATGCTTCCCGTTTCAGAATAGAATAGAATATAGAATTTAGACCAATGCCAAGCACTGGGACCTATGAGGCCATTCAGAGCTGAAACGGAAATTGACAGTAAAAGGTTTGAAAGGTGTAACAGGAGGAAAACTTCGCAGTTGCTTTATGAATCAATTGTTAGGAGAGGATGGAAGTAAGATGGAAGAGAGAGAATATGAACGGAGGCACAGTAAAAAGAATGAAAGGTTATGCAGCCTAGTACTTTACCAAAGAACCTTAAGCAAACCGAAGGAGGAGCCCTGACGGTCCTCCCCTGCTGTGGGGGCCCTTTTCAGAGACCGACTGCAGGAGAGTTTCTCAGTGCATGATCACCTGCAACTTGGGAAAACAATACTTACGCAACTGAGACCACTCATTTTCGTAGGATGATCCAAAGGAAAATACAACGTATAAGAATCCCAGTAAGACATTGGGCAAGGCTGGGGGATGGACAGCGGTCGGGGGGCCGCTGGAGGTTCACTGGCCCTGGAAAAATTTGGAACTCATTAGCAGAAGAATGCACCTGGAACTTAGACCTGTGGACCAGGTTGGCGGATGGACAGTGGTTGAGGGGCCTCTGGACGTTTACTGGCCCTAGAAGAAGCTGGAACTCTGAAGCAGAAGAGAGCACCTGGAACTTAGACCTATGGCCAAAGCCTGCAGATGGACAGCAATTGGGGGGCTGCTGAATGTTCACTGGCACTGGAAGCAGCTGGAACCCTGGAGTGGAAAAGAGTGCATGGAACTTAGACCTCTGGCCAAGGCTGGCTGATGGACAGCAATTGGGGGCCACTGAACTTTCACTGCCCCTGGAAGAAGCTGGAACTTTGGAGCAGAAGAGCTAGCTTGGAAATTAGAACTATAGCCCTGGCTGGCGGATGGACAGTGGTTGGGGGCCCACTGGATGTTCACAGTCTCTGGAAGAAGTTGGAATTCTGGAGCAGAACAATGTACGTGGAACTTAGACATATGGTCCAGGCTGGTGGATGGACAGCTGATTGGGGACAGCTAGATGTTCACTGGCACTGGAGGAAGCTGGAACTCTGGAGTGGAAGAGTGCACCTGGAACTTAGACCTATGGCCCAGGCTGGCAGATGGACAGCCTTTGGGGGGAGCCGCTGGACGTTCACTGGCCCTGGAAGAAACTGGAACTCTGGAGCGGAGAAGCACAACTGTAACTTAAACTTGTGACCCAGGCTGGAGTATGAACAGTGGTTGGGGGGCTGCTGGACGTTCACAGGCCCGAAAAGAAGCTGGAACTCTGGAGCTGAAGAGATTGCCTGGAACTTAGACTTATGGCCCAGGCTGGCAGATGGACATCTGTTGGGGGGATGCTGGACGTTCACTTGCCTTGAAAGAAGCTGGAACACTGGAGAAGAGTGCAACTGGAACTTAAACTTATGGTACAGGCTGGTGGATGGACAGGGGTTGGTGGCTGCTGGATGTTCACTGACCCTGGAAGAAGCTGGAATTCTGCAGCAGAAGAGCGCACCTGGAACTTAGACCTATGGCCCAGGCTGGTGGATAGGCATTGGTTGGGGGTCCACTGGATGTTCACTGGCCCTGGAAGCAGCTTGAACTCTGGAGCGGAAGAGAGTTCCTAGAACTTAGATCTATGGCTCAGGCTGGGGAATGGACAACGGTTTGGGGGACGCTGGACATTCACTGGTCCTAGAAGCAGCTGGAACTCTGGAGCAGAAGAGAGTGAGCAAACAGCGGTTAGGGGCCCATTGGACGTTCACTGGCCCTGGAAGCAGATATACCTTAAGAGCGCCTGGAACTTAGACCTATGGACCAAGGCCAGCAGGCGGAGATGATCTGGGAGCGGAAGAGAGCGCACAGATCTTCAACCTGTGGCACACAGGCCAGCAGGCAGATAGCTTTTTGGTGGCCGCTGGATGTTCACTGGCCCTGGAAGCAGCTGGACCTCTACAGCGCCTGGAACTTAGACCAATGGCGGGGTGACCTGTTGGGAGCCACTGGACATTCACTGGCCCTGGAAGTAGCTGGACCTCTGGAGCACCTGGAACTTAGACCAATAGGCTCAGGCTGGTTGGCAGACAGTGGTTGGGGAGGCGCTGGACATTCAATGGCTCTGGAAGCAGCTGGACCTCTGCAGTAGGCCCAGGTTGGTGGGTGGACAGCAGTTTGAGGCTGCTGGATGTTCACTGGCCCTGGATACAGCTGGATGACCTGGGAGCAGAAGAGAGCGCCTGGAATTTTGACCTGTGATACACAGGCCAGCAGGCAGACAGCTGTTGGGGGGCCACTGCATGTTCACTGGCCATAGAAGCAGCTGGACACCTGGAGTGCCTGGAATTCAGACCTATGGTCAAAGGCCGGCAGGCTGACAGATGTTGGGGGCAGCTGCTGGATGTTCACTATCCCTGGAAGCAGCTGGATAAACTATGAATGGAAGAGCCTGATTGGAACTATCGCGGTCGTCAATCTTTAGGTCAGCGAGTTGGATAAGGGTTTGGGTGGCCGCTGGATGTCCACTCGTCCTGGAAGCAGTTGGACCTCTGGAGTGCCTGGAACTTAGAAAATACAGCGTATAAGATTTCCAGCAGGAGGAGTATAATGCTTTTGGGGGCCTGATGAATTATTATTCACTGGCCCTGAAAAATAGCTGGACCTCTGGAACATCTGGAACTTAGACCAATAGGCCCAGGCCGGTTGGCGGACAGTGGTTGGGGGCCCGCTGGGTTTTCAATGGCTCTGGAAGCAGCTGGACCTCTGCAGGGCCTGGAACTTAGACCAGTAGTCCCACGCTTGTGGGTGGACAGCTGTTTCGGGCTGCTGGACGTTCACTGGCCCTGGAAGCAGCTGGATGATCTGGGAGCAGAAGAGAGCACCTGGAACTTCAACCTGTGGCACTCAGGCTGGGGGGCGGAGAGTGGTTGGGGGCCTGCTGTACATTCACTGGCCCTGGAAGCAACTGCACCCCTGGAGCACCTGGAACATAGACCAGCGACTGGGGGGATGCTAAACATTCACTGGGCCTGGAAGCATCTGGGCTTCTGCAGTGCCTGGGACTCACAAAAAAAGTTCTAGCCCTGCAGGCAGACAGCGGTGGGGAGGGGCTGCTGGACTTCCACTGGCCCTGGAAGCAGATGGGCCTCTGGAGGACAGTGATCAAACAGTGGTTGGGGGCCGCCGAACATTAACTGGGCCTGGAAGCAGTTCGAGTTCTGGAGCACTTGGAACTTGGAAAGATAGGCCCAGGCTGGCAGGTGGATATGGTTGGGGGACCGCTGTTTGTTTGATGGCCCTGGAAGCAGCTGGACCATTAAAGCACCTGGAACTTTGACCAATAGGCCCAGACCAGTGGGCAGACTGTGGCTTGGGGGCCGCTGGACGTCCACAGGCCCTAGAAGCAGATGGACTTCTGGATTTCCTGGAACTTAGGCCAATAGACCCAGGCTGGTGGGCAGACAGCAGTTGAGGGCCACTGGACATTTGCCGGTGCTGGAAACAATTGGATCTCTGGAGCACCTGAAACTTAGACTAGTTGGCCCAGATCATCAGGCGGACAGCGGTTGAAAGGTCACTGGACGTTCACTGGCCCTGGAGGCAGCTGGACGTTCACTGGCCCTGGAGGCAGCTGGACCTCTGGAATGCCCTGGAAGTAGCTGGATGATCTGGGAAAGGAAGAGAGCGCCTGGAACCCTGGGCTGGTGGGTGGAAAGCGGTTGTGGGGCCACTGGACATTCACTGGCCCCGGAAGCACCTGGACCTCTGGAGCACCTGTAACATAGACTAATAGGCCCAGGCTATTTTCTTGGCGGAAGTGATTTTGGGATGTTGGATGTTTACTGCTCTTGAAAGCAGCTGCATTATCTTGGAGCGGAAGAAAGTGCCCAAAACTTTGACCTGTTGCACCCAGGCTGGCAGGCGAACAGCGGCTTGGGGGCCAGTGGACGTTCACTGGCCCTGGAAGCAGCTGGACCTCTGCAGCACCTGGAACTTAGACCTATAGGCTGGTGGGCGGACAGTGGTTTGGGGGGCCAAAGGATGTTCACTGGACCTCGAATAAGCTAGATGATCTGGAAGCAGAAGAGAGGTCCTGAACCTTCTACCATTTGCACCCAGATCAGTGGGTGGATAGCTTTGGGGGCTGCTGGACATTCTGGAGAGCGTGGAATTTATACTTATTGGCCCAGGCCAGCAGGCGGACAGAGGTGGGGGGCCACTGGACGTTCACTGGCCCTGGAAGCAGCTGGATAAACTGAGAGTGGAAGAGAGTACCTGGAACTTTGACCTGTGGCACCCAGACCAGAGGGCAGACAGCGGCTGGAGGGTTGCTGGACTTTCACTGGCCCTGGAAGCAGCTGAACCGCTGGGTGCCTGGAACTTAGACTAATAGCCCAGGCCAGCAGGCGGATAGCGGCTGGGCGAGCACTGAGACATTCACTGGCCCTGGAATCAGATGGATGATCTGGAAGCGGAATAGAACTCATAGAACTTCAATCTCTGGCAACCAGGAAGGAGGGCGGGCAATTGTTGGGGGGCCACTGTATGTTCACTGGCTGTGGGAGCATCTGACCTGTGGAGCACCTGGAACTTAGACCAATTGGCCCAGGCTAATGAGGAGACAGTGGTTGGGGGCTGCTGGATGTTCACTGGCCCTGGAAGCAACTGGACCTCTGGAGCACCTGGAACTTATACCTATGGCCCCAGGCCGGCTGGTGGACAGCGTTAGGTGACCGCTGGGTGTTCATTGGCACTGGAAGCAGCTGAACCTCCGGAGCACCTGGGACTTAGACCTGTGGACCCAGGCCGGCGGGCAGACAGCAGTTGGGAAGATGCTGGTAGTTCACTGGCAGTAGAAGAGCGCACCTTGAACTTTGAGCTATGGCACCTAGGGTGGTGGGCAGACAACGGTTGGGGAACCACAGTACATTCAGTGGCCATTGAAGCAGCAGCTACCTTTACAAACCAGTGTGTGGAAGGGACATTCATATGCCCTGTAAAGGAATCTGGAAGTGGAAATACCTGTTAAGAGGACCCAGGCCAGTGGGCGGACAATTCATGGGCTGGACATTCATTGTCCCTGGAAGCAGCTGGACCTCTGGAGGACCTGGAACTTAGATCTATGGGCCCAGGCCAGCAGGCAGACAGTGGCTTAGGTGCCGCTGGACGTTCACTGGCCCTGGAAGCAGCTTGACGATCTGGGAATGGAAGAGAGTGCTTGGAACTTCTATTTGTGGCACCCCAGGCCAGTGGGCGAACAGCAGTTGGGGGGGCGGCTGGACGTTCGCTGGCCCTGGAAACAGCTGGATGATCTGGCAGCGGAAGAGAGTGCCCGGAATTTCGACCTGTGGCACCCAGATTGGTAAATACTCCTGAAATTGTTTGATCACTGACCTGTTGTGACGATTTGTAAGCTCAAGAAAAAAATTATCTAATTATGCAAATTATTCTGAAAAGAAAACTACAATACTGTTTGGAACAATATTACTGAAAAATTGCCCAGTCACTGAGCTATTATAACGATTTGCATGCACAAGATTTATTATTTAAATATGCAAAGTATACTGAACTTCAAACGACAACATTATTGCCATGCATCACCTTTTAACCAATGTTGCAGTGGATATCCCTTTCACCTTCCCAAGACAGCTTCATAGACAACAATATTTCACGCTATTTCGAATACTAACTTACGTAATTTACATGCAAGGAATCATTAAAACAACATTTATTCGCACTCACATAATCCCATGTCTTTTATTTCATCGTTCATTTGTGTTTGATCTGCTGAGACTGACACAAGCTTACGTTTCGTGTGCTTGTATTGTTATATTATCAATATAAATCTGAACTTTTATGATCTGTATGTTAATAACTAATATTATTATTAGTAGTATTATTATTATTCTATTACTTATTATTATTATAATTATTATTTCTTATTATTATTCAGAAGATAAACCCTATTCTAAAGAACAAGCTTGTTCCAATGACTTGAAATTCAGGCTTCAAAGAATAACAAAGGTAAAAGGCAAATACAGAAAGAATAGATAAAAAAAACAAATACATAATTAATAAATAAAATATTTATAATATATACCGTTTGGTAAAAATATACTAACATCCAGTATAATATATATATATATGAATTAGTATTATATAAATAATATATATATAATATATTTATACATTCTTCCAGCTTCTTCATTTAACAATTTTTTTTTCCCATTTTTGTATGGGGTAAGTCCTATGCCTTCTTTTGAAGGACTTTTGATTGGCTTTGGGGTAGACTTGTCGCCAACGAGTATGCTGAAGAAACTGGCAGCCCAATGTGCAGTTTCAGTGATATTAAACTATTGTAAATATATTGGAATATATATATCGTTGAGCAATGAGGATAAAATTTGAAAGAATAAATAAAAAAAAGTCAGATGGAAGGGGTGATAATATATATATAAGTATATATATATAATGTATTTGATTATTTATATATATAAATTATATCCTATATATATATATATTTATATATATATATATATATATATTATTATTATTATTATTATTATATATTATATATATATATATTATTATATATATATTATATATATTATTCAAATATAAACCCTATTCGTATATAACAATATATATATATATATATATATATATATATATATATATATATATATATATAAAGGCAAATATAGAAATATATATATATATAAAAAATATACAGATAAATTAACAAATAAATAATTAATAAATAAAAATATAAATATATATATATTCAGATGTATTATCTTTATCAAAGTAAACCTACAATATCGAAAACATTGGTTTCAGCCACATCTACCTAAAACCTACATAGGTGAGTGGAGAGATGGAATGAAATTGACTATAGATACAGCATAGGCCTATGTACAGTAAGTTCCAAAAGTGAAGCTACAAATTTCAAAATTGATCGTACTTCTTAAGAAACTCAGGGGTTGCCAGTTAGTATATTTTATTCCATTTATTGTCATCCTCTTTATCCGATAATAATTAATTATCAGTGATTAACTGTAGAACCACAGAAGGTATTTCCCCAGTGAATGGTCGATGTTAGTTCAATAATTGTTTATTAAAAGAAAGAAAAAAAATGAATTTCCCCCCCAAAAAAAAAAGAATTTCCCCATAGAAACATCTGTGGCTCTCAGTGTGTGATATCGAGTGTTCACCATTGAGTGGCAGCAGGAGCCGGTGCATAAGCATTGGCCTAATGTAATTTGTAAATTATCTTTCTACTTTTATAGTGTCATATCGAAAGTTATTATGATTTCTTTTGATAAAGCTCAAAGAAGTTTAGCATCTGATTGAATGAAATGTAAATAAGATACAAGCTGGTGTGAAAAAAAAAAATAAATAAAAATCCAAGTTATATGCATGTTTAGCATTGCCTACATGCTTAGGCCTATTTCAATAATCAAGGAAATATATTTTCCAGCTTGTTAGTTGTTTGGATATCTAGATGGTTGTAAACATGATTTTCCATTAATTAGGTTTCATTACCAAATCAGGGGAAATGAGGAAGTCTAGGCCTAAGTTAAGTCAAGGGAAGTGAGGAAGTCTAATCCTAAGTCAAGTCAGGAAAGTGAGGAAGTCTAGGCCTAAGTCAAGTCAGGGGAAGTGAGGAAATCTAGGCTTTCCAAGTCAGGGGAAATGATCGATGGGCCTAAGCCAAGGCAGGGAAAGTGAGGAAGTCTGACGTTATTTTTCCAGGGAAGTGAGGAAATCTAGACTTAAGTCAAGTCTGGGGAAGTGTGGAAGTCTATGCCAAAGTCAAGTCCGGGGAAGTGAGGAAGTCTAGGCCTAAACCAAGGCAGAGGAAGTGAGGAAGTCAGATAGATGAATTTTCAGTTGTTTTCGGTCAACCTTGGTGGATCTTAGACTTGAATGATTTGGGAACACTTTTATTGTTTGGAGAAGCCCTCTGTATTTGTAACTGTTCTGTATTTGTAACGGAAAGCCTGTTTGCAATCAAGTTTACCCTTTCAGTAGTGGTTACTCTCTGTCCGTTATTGCAAATATAATGAAGGAAGGAACTGATTTACCTGTTTATTCAATATTGCTGGCTGGCGATGAGGGTATTGGGGCAAAGTCCGCCCCCCCACCCCCACCCCACACTACTAGGACAATGCTGGTGATTCATAGGTTGGGTAGATAATGTTACATTTGTGTCGTGGGCCGAAACCGAAGCCAGAGCTGAAGTAGAGTCCGAATGGTCGGGTCCTAGAAGTTAAAATCAGAACTACCAACCACACACAACTTCTCTGTCGAATCTAGGTGCATTCATGGTTGATTATGTTTAATGTTACAGAGATTTTCCTTTATATTCTATTGATACTTGCATGATTTTATGCATCTTCGCTAAAATAATTGATAATACACTATGATATTAAACATTTGTTTCCACATTGCTCGAAATATACAACGGCAATGTTTGTGATCCTGTGTTGAACGAAAATTTCAAATTCTTTCGTTTCTATAGTTTGAAGTAATTACTATACTTTGAAATAATTTCTATTACCGTAATTTTTTCTTATGATTCTTATAAATATCATAGATTTGATATTTGTGCATCATATATTAGCTTTATTTTGCTTGATAGAGCTTTCAGTGCAGAAAAAATAAGTTTTTCAGCTACGTGTTATAGTTGCCAGTTAGTGAATTTTGAACGAAATCCTCTGAAATTTGTAGCTTCACTTTTGGAAGTTACTGTACAAGAATGCATTCGCTCTTCTCTGCTGCTCCAAACAGCACAAGCCTACGTACAAGAATGCATTTCCCTTCTCTGTGACTAGATGCAGCATAGGCCACTATAGACACAGCATAGGCCTACTTACAAGAACGCAGTCTCCCTTCTCTTCTACTCAATACAGCATAGGCCTATGTAAAAGAATGCATTCGTTCTTCTCTGCTGCCTAAACAGCACAAGCCTACGTACAAGAATGCATTTCCCTTCTCTGTGACTAGATGCAGCATAGGCCTCCATGTGAAAATACACCTCACATTGTCAGACACACAGACAACGGATCGCAATGCCCGATTAATCAACGGTTCCTCCCATTTTATTCTTTATGCCAAGCACGAACGAACGTACTTTTCCGTGACATCATTCGAGGTCAAAGTTCGGCAAGACACGCCTCTGTACTTCAAGGCGTCACGAAGTATACGTACACACACACACACTATCGAAATGCATTCTTCAAAACCGGATTTTGTAACTGGTTCATTGGTAGAACATTTTTGGCTGACAACACATTTGCCAGCCCGTGTCCTGTCACCAAGGAGCCTTTTGACTTCCTGTGGTATGTGAATGGTTCAGCACTTTCCTATCTGCTGTGTATAGTCAAAATGGACCCTGTGAATAGCTGACCAAACTTTTCAAAGGTCATTTAATTTGCCCCTCCCTATATATATATATATATATATATATATATATATATATATATATATATATATATATATATATATATATATATAAATATATATATATATATATATATATATATATATATATATATATATATATATATATATATATATATATAATATAGTGTTGTATATATATATATATTGTATATATATAGCATGTATAGTTTGTATTTATTATATATATATATATATATATATATTATATATATATATATATATATATATATATATATATATATATATATATATATATATATATATATATATATATATATATATATATATATATATATATATATATATATATATATATATATATATATATATATATATATATATATATATATATATATATATATATATATATATATATATATATATATTATAATGACTGTATGAAATTGTATATATATTAGCATGTGTGCATTTAATATTGCTGTATACAAATATGTACACTCAGCAAGAAAAGTGAGGATATAGTTTTCATTAGATTTCGTTAACGAATTTTTAGTTTTTTCTTACAGAAAACACATAATCTCGGTAAATTTGCTCTAGAATATGAAAATACAATGCAGATTATATCATATATGTTAAATTTTCAAAACAAAAACGTTCAGATACGTAAAAACGCCACGGATGTCCGAAGTAATCAGAATTTCTCAGATGACTTCGTTCATTGAGATCTAAAAGACAGTGTGTGGATATCTCGGTGTAGGACTGTTTATCAGAACGCCAATATTTACTTGTTTTCCTTTATGAACAGGCTTATTATTGCATCATCATACGAGGTAATGTTAATTTCTTTAATTTCACGGTGCTAAAGGTCAGCTGGAATTAATGGCAGTAAATGTTGTGACAGCTAGGGTAGGTTAACCAAATCTATTTAAATCCGTAAGACTGTTCTAAATGATGTGAGGGGCACCGCGACAATTTCGGCGGGAAAACACAAGTAACTGGACGTTTCTTGACGTTGCCAACGTTTCTTCTCTCAATCTCTTTTCTCTCCATCGTCTCTCTCTCATTGCCAAATTGCAAACATATACAAATATCTTATCGGTGGTCTCTAAAAGAAAAAGAATAATGAAATGAGTATATACATATATATAATTATATATATATATATATATATATATATATATATATATTATATATATATATATATATATATATATATATATATATATATATATATTGGTATATTTGATGACTGGATATATATAACATACCAATTTGCAGCCCTAAGCCTCATTATTTTTGTATCTGAGGGCCGGCGGAAATTTGATTGACGGCATATATAAATGCTGACGGATATATATTTTCTTCTATAAAACTAAATCATACAAAATAACTTCCCCAGAAAATTATATATGGCGAGCGTTCTTCCATATTTATAGAAAGTCATATATAAACTTATATATTATATATATATATATATGATATATATATATATATATATATATATATATATATATATATATATATAATTTTTCATGAAAAGACCCATACATGAAACAAAATCTTATTAAGCCACCATAATTGCACGGAGACAAAATGAGGGCCATTTTGTCCGAAATATAATGGCTTAGAAAAATTTGTTTCAATTAGCCTATGGGCATTTTCATGAAAAATGCTAAAACGGTAAGCCGAAGACTATTCAAGAGTTACCATGTGAGTATTGAAATTGAAAAAATAAAAACATAACAATTGAAATAAACTCTCCATTAAAATCTTTCAAAACTGGAAGAATATAAAGAAGAAGAATAATAATTCTCATTAAAAATGGGAACGAAAAAAGCAAACAAATTTCGTCACCGAAATCCTAATTACTAAAACCCGCAGGTATGTTATATACTCAACGAGGTTCTGACTCAGTAATTTTTGAATTGTTTAGTCTGGAGTCTTATGCAAGAACATTACTAACAAGTAAAAAATGCGACAAAGTTTTTTTCGGCACGATCGAGTTTTCTGTGCAGCTTATAATCAAGGCCACCAAAAATAGATCTATCTTTCGGTGGTCTCGGAATAATTACTGTATGAGCAGCGGCCCATGATACTTTAACCACGGCCCGGTGGTGGCCTGGCCTATATCGTTGCCAGATGGACGATTATGGCTAACTTTAACCTAAAATAAAATAAAAACTATTGAAGCTAGAGGGCTGAAATTTGGTATGTTTGATGATTGGAGTATGGATGATCAACATACCAATTTGCAGCCCTCTAGCCTCAGTGGTTTTTAAGACCTTAGGGCGGACGGGAAAAGTGTGGACGGACAGACAAAGCCGGCACGATAATTTTCTTTTACAGAAAACTAAAAAGGTATGTAGGTTTTCTTTTAAAGATACATTTTTAAGATAGATTTTTAAGATTTAGTTCTTTTTCACTGTAGAACAATCCTGAGAGAGAGAGAGAGAGAGAGAGAGAGAGAGAGAGAGAGAGAGAGAGAGAGAGAGAGAGAGAGAGAGACTGGGCAGGGAAAGTGGTTACCTCAGTATGAATTGTCATATGTGATAAGGATTATAAAACCACTGGAACATTGCATAAAAGAGCGTTCTTTGCTAAGTTAAAATGCACATCCACTTTGTTCGAAATTTGATCTGTTCATATTACACACAACCCTTCTTATACAGGCCAAAACCATTAGACAACTACAGTATACCTGAATATCTTTTCAAAAATCTCTCTACCAAGAAATTTTAAATCCGTTACGCACACCTTAATCAAGGCAATCTAGTGATACTCTTTCTTCAGCTCACTAAAAAAACCGGTTTAAAATATATTTATGTTTCATTTCGGCCATTTATTATCTTATCAACACTTTTTCTGTTTATTTATTTACCTAAAGGTGCATTTGTATTTTTCTCTGTCCGTTCAAAGTCACCGATCTCCCGACACAGTCAGACCCGCAAGGGATCCCAACCTGAAGTAAAGTGCTTTAGAATTAAGGGCTCGATAAACACGGGGTAAAACGTTCAAAGCTGACAAGATAAAATGCAGCCGAAGAAAAACGCTGACACTACTGTTCATTAAAAGCTTTCCATTACGTTACTCTTCTATTCGCCCAATTACCCCACGAGATGATGTAAGCAAGCGGCTGCATCATTAAGATATAAATCGCGTCTGGTATTAAAATGTACACTTACTAGAGATTTAGCACCGAAATGAAGTGCAAATCATATTCTACCAAAAATATTGTTGGTCGTTTCTTAATGCGCACCTATCATCCTCAGACGGACGGAATTAATTCAGCACCCCCAAATTCTTTTGATGTTAGCTTATGTGGTAAATGAAATCTCTACCCACACACGAAAATTGGCAAGGAATTATTTTGAAGAGTTACTACACATATTTTCACTAATGTCAAGGCAGGCAAGGTTAGGTTAGGCTTGGTTAGTGCTATATCGACGGTTGATGAATGTATAAATGCAATATCTATTTTGTTCTAAACTAAGCTCACAGTACTAGGAGCATTCAAGAGACGCCTTCTAACAGGCCAATGAACTAACCTTCTGGTTGAGAGAATAGGAATGACAACCATAATGAAACTGATGACAATGGCTACTGTGCTAATGGCACTGGAAATGGTAATGCAAATAATGGATATGACTCTAATGGAAACGGTAACAGTAAAGGAAACAATGATTATGGCTCCAATGGAAATGAAAATAGCAAGATAAAAGAAAAGAATGGTAAAGGAAAAGGAAACAGTTAGGAAACAAATGAATATTTGAACAACTTTTCCAAAGAAAAATTAAACTGGAAAACAAATACTTTTAAATTTTGAATGGTACCGATATAGAAAACTAGATCTGTATCATTATTCAGTGAGTACTTTTGAACGGCCTTAGTGTAACTTGTGAAGGCCAGACATCCCTTTAGAAGTGCAGCAGCGCCGCTTTGAATGTCTGATTTAGGGAACGCACGCCGTAAACGGACAAAACGATCGTGGCTGAATTTTAGCGTGTATTGGATATTTCTGTGCAAAGATGTCGATAAAAGTAAAGCTGTAATGATTTGCGTCCTAAGAAGAAGAAGAAAAAAAAAGACAACAAATACATTTACTATGCTCCATGATGTTTATCATAAAAAATTATATATATTTGTTGAGCATGTAATGTAATAAAATTCACAGTTTCACGCGGATGGAGTTCAATTGTCATTTACTGAACAAAATACAAGGCTGAAGAAGACTAATACATTTTGATAAAAGACTGCTGCTTATATAAATGAATAGAAAATTTAATCGCCATTGAAATGATATGAGTAACATTACTGACAGTCGTAAGAATGTCATATCTGCTAAGATGTAAAATCTTTGTAATCTGTACCTAGTACGGTGAGTGAAAATCACACATTGAAAATAGGTTTTTCTTACGTTAATTGTAAAACTTCTCTAACCCTATTTGACCATTACATTCATAAATGTCTCCTTGAAAATAATAAATCATTTAAAATAATAAAGAGGAAGAATTTTGCTGAATCTTTGTGTAATAACAACAAAATCACAGTAATAAATTTTTCTTCAAATTGGTTTACGTCGCTGTTATTTTTTTCTAATATTTCATTAATGAAAGACTTGTCTGATCATAATCAGTGTATGTAAAGATGAGTGCATTTTATCGGCTTTTCAACCATATATGATTCATATGCAAAAGATGACGGCAAGAGAAATTATACTTGTTTTTATAAATGCTTCTGCAGTTGTAACATCTTTAAGCGCTTTCGTCATTGACCGACCTGGACCTCAGGAGCTCTTCACGTTAATGTTTAGAATACTGCCGTGAATCCAAAAATTATAACAATGACAGATTGAAAGTTCTCCAAGGATAGTTAACTTTCAGAGGATTTATTCATTTAACTGATAAATTAACCTTGGTCCATATGCTGCAATTTTTTTGAGTAACAGAATGATCATCAGCAGTACACCAGCCTCCGTTATTGGTAATTAACTTCGATTTCCATCTGACATTAGATGAAAGGTAAATCTCTCTCTCTCTCTCTCTCTCTCTCTCTCTCTCTCTCTCTCTCTCTCTCTCTCTCACACACACACACACACACACACACACACACTTTGATAAAAAAACAAAATTTAGATTTCCATCTCGCATTAAAATTGTTGGTAATGTCTCTCTCTCTCTCTCTCTCTCTCTCTCTCTCTCTCTCTCTCTCTCTCTCTTTAACAACAAACCTGACTTCGATTTCCAGCTCTGCCACTCTACCGAGTCAATACGTAGGTTCTCCCTGACTTATATCTTCCCAACCAATCATGTCTTTACACCAAAATTTTAACAGATTATCCCCTCCATTCTTTCCACATGATTAAACCACCTAGAAATACTCTGATCCATCTCTTCCTCAGTAGTAGCCTTTATATATTTATATTTCTGATGCTGCAATCCTTCCTTCCTACACATATAATATAGCATTCAACAACCCCGAATCACCACCTCAAATCACAATTCTTTTTTAGTTTGATATCATTGTTTTCCAGATATCTTCACAGTCTGATTATTTCCCAACTTCACTTGGATCCATGTTTTCGCTTATATTGCAAACAACAATACCCTACACTGCTTAATACGTATATGGATCAATCAGTTCTACTTTTCCACCAACTGCTATAACACTCACATCTCCATCATGGTTTCCATTTACTCTCACAACCTTGTACCTAAAAGTCTTTGCATTCAGCCCTCATCTTTCACGGAAACCTCAACACTCAGTATCACGATCCAAAGTAAGTCAAACTATCACTCTTTATTTCACAAACTTGAACAACAATTTTTATCGTTTCTCAAATCGTTCTACCGACAGAAATAAAAAAAAAAAACAGCCACAAAGACATAGCACACCATTCTGTAATATCTACCAGCATAACGTGCAAGTCACTTTACTGTCAATAAACTGCAGTAATAACTGTAAAAAATGAAAATAGTTCCAGTATAGGCTACAGTATGTGTCCGCGTGTCTCTTTATGTGTCTATGCGTAACTCGTAGCGAATTGTCATGTAATTTTGTATTGGTAGGTCGAAGAAAGAAGTCAATAGCTTAGAGAAATCAATGTAAGCAGTATATTAAGAGGATGTTTGTCGAGTGTCGAGACTATGATTTTATTGGCAGAGTGCTTGTAGACATAACTGTAAAACAATCCATTCGTCACGGTACATTACATGTGGTAATAAGAGGCTACTTTGCTTCAAACATGCTTTAGTTCGTTCTCTGTCTTTGGCTATTTTAAGTTTTATATGACACATCGAAGGTTATCTTGCTTATTTTGTATTTTTTCTTCACATCCAACCTATCTGTATCTTAAAGTTTTTTCTTTGCATTTTAGAGTAGACTCTGGAATGCTACATAAAAATTCTTAGGGTATGTCATAAGATTAATATTCGGGTGTTGAACAAACGTTCTTTTAAATGAAATACTACGAACTTGTGTTACGAATGCAAAAAATCTAACTCGATACTGATTCTTTCTGTTCTGACTATTAAATATTAATATTAGAAATTATCATCTAGAATAAACTGGATTTGAGTGAAAATTTTAGTTAT
>NC_089742.1:15269165-15301665 GCF_040412425.1 Macrobrachium rosenbergii
TTGTTTTTTTTTTCGCCACGCTTCTTTCGACAGAATATTGTTATTAACCTTATTAACCAAAGTTTTTTTAATCAATATAAACTTTTACCTGGCGAAATGTTTTGTTACTCACTCTTATATCCAACGTTAAGATTTGGGATGATCCGCTTTGCCTTTATTTCCTAGGTCATAAAACATTTACTATCTACAGACATGTTTGTCACCATTTATTATGAGATATGCTAAAAACATTCCTTTGTTTTAGTTTACGGGCCAGTAGGCTTCGAGTCTTCTATTCTGTTAGACGGGAGCAGATGTAATAACGTTCCAAAGAAACTGGCGAAAAGAAATAGTTTCCAATTCTCTCTCTCTCTCTCTCTCTCTCTCTCTCTCTCTCTCTCTCTCTCTCTCTCAGTATGCCATCCATGATCTCAAATAAATGCAATAGTAAAAATAAAGAATATTGCCACGTGCAATGTCGCTGTAAAAACGGCACATCTAATTGCAAGGCGAACAGAATTCTAGTTAAAGAAATAAAAAATCAACCTTTCGTAAAGCAATATTCCTTTTTAATGCAAATGCCGATGGAACGGATAAATTAATTTACTCATTTGTTACATTTCTGACGCATACAAGGTAAACAAGGGAGAGGAAAAATGGTGGATCATAACCCGAATGGAAACGATAAACTTTTCTCAGGAAAGATGGAAGATTATGCGCTTAACAATAGGCACTGGTTCGTAAAAGGTCGTGATATTTTCTCATCTTTGTTGCCTTGTCCAAGTGTTGCGTTGTTAAAGCTGCTAAAGAATCTCTCTTCGCTCTTTCCTAATTTGTTCCATTGTTTCCCTTAGTATAGGGCGCTCTGTTTTCAAGCCTATTCAGGCAAGGGGCATGGTCACTCAAATACCGTTTGTATTATGGTTAAATTCTTCATATTTTGAAAAGGTTCGTGGAATTCTTTTATTTTACCATTGTATATTATAATGAATTTAGGAGAGTCTCACGTAAGTGTTTCATTAAAGATAATTGCTGTTTTATTAATTTTTATTTTGAAATTATTTTTTTCTGTTTTTCTCATGATTGTGCAAAGGTGATGTAATGTTCGTCGTTTGTTTATTTCATGCTTAGTGGGATATGAACACTGTCTCGTAGGTTTTAATTTTTTTCTAACGAAGTTATGCAAAGAATTGCGTATGAAGGGAAAAACAATGTAACGTTTCACCTTATCTTTCATATAGCATGCTCACATGACAGTGAAGCTGGTATAACTTACAAAAATTTGTTATTTTGATTAAGCTTGCTTTATGCCAGGACGTGCTCTTACTTCAGGAGTTGCCAGTGGTAGTCTTCTGAATCAGTAATGATTACAGCGAGAACTATGGCTGTATTTTATGAGGGCGCAGCGAGTGGTAAAGGGAAGGTGTCAACGCTTTTTACAGATGAACTCTCGCTGTCATAGGGTAATGCTAGACTTAACAACCCAGGTATTCCACTGTAATGGTCGAGACTCATTTGGAATATTCTCAATGACCATTTTCCCTGGTGGGCAGCTCTGGGTATGCTAAGGGCATTGTTTCACAGGACCTCTTTTCATAAGGGTATGGGTCATGATTGATGGTGTCGTTAACTGGAAGTAAGTTTTCTAGGGTAGAAGGTCTCCAAATGTGCAAGGTCTGCAAATGTGTAATGATCAGAGAGGGTTTAGTTTTCAAAACATGAAGCACCCTGTAGCTGCGTGATTGGCGATGACTTTTGTCTATTGAAGGTTTTAGGTCTTGCCTCTTCAGTACATTAGTGTGACTCTTCATAATGACTCCTAATAGCACCTTATGGAACATGGAAAAATATCTTTCTGAGGGGCTACATAGTGGTCATCTTGTTATAAGTTAACTTTTTAATCACTCCTGAGTATCTCTACAATTCTCACCATTTGCATTTTTACACACCTTCACATACATACAGCATTGTACTACAACAGCTTCAACTATGAGGAACGATGTCCTGTTCGACAAAAAATAATATGAAAAATCTAGCAATTAATGTTCTAGTGACTTTTCCCTTAAAAACTTAAATACTGGGAACATGTCAGTTTAGAAAAAACTTCAGCATTACACACACATACACATACTTATATATATATATATATATATATATATATATATATATATATATATATATATATATATATATATATATATATATATATACTATTTATATATCACCGTATTCATATATAATATATATATAAATATATATATATCATATTCCGATATATATATATATATTATATAAAAATATAAATCCACCGAAGAAGGAAAGGTGATAATAAACACTGTCCCGTGCTGATCAGGCCAGCGACGGACACTAGTCCTTTACTTAGCAGACTGAAGAAATATAAAAGTATGTTTACAAAGAAAGCTCATATAAATGACAGATGGGGATTATAAATTTATCAAATTCCCTTCAAATAAGTGAAAATGTTTAGTGCGCTCGGATATGGTTTATCCTTCTTTGTATCTAACAGACCCTCGGCTTTAACGATTGCGTCGTCCCTATGTGTATTTGAAAACATTGTGATATTCCTCAAAATCATTTTGATATAGTTAATATATCATTATGGAGCTAATGGTAGGCATGATAGCAATTTCCACATGCTATATATAAGGAAAGCTTATATATATTATAAAAAAGACAATACAATCCACATCACAAAAGCTGATAAATCGAATAGTATTGTAATTTTAGATAAAATGGACTATATATCATATATGCAAGCTATACTGGATGATGATACGACATACAAAACTACCAAAAATATTGATATCATAAAAAGTTTCAACAGCACAGTGAAAAATATTAAAGATAAAAAGAACTAATAGGTCGGTATGTATATATACAATACCCTCATTACACACTTACTTGTACTGGCTTAACCTAGTGACACAAATTCATGTAAAATGGCCGACCAGTGCCATGGGAGTGCACTGGCATCCAATCTAGTATTCCTCTCTCTCAATAACCTCTCCTTTTACACACTCTTTGTGCTGCCGTATCTCTGTGCTTTTAGGCTTAAGGGTACTGCCGCTGCCAACTTGTGAAAGTTGCCCTGAGGCGATCCCCGCTCAGTCCAGAGAAGTGTGGCCCAGAGGCTGCCATTTCCCTCATACCAAGTGACACCAATTCTGGGACCCCAACTCATAAAGGATCCCCAAGTTAAGTCTAAAACGAACATGGGAATTCGGCGGCCCAGTTTTCTTTGACAATATTCTATTTTCCTTACTTTATATTAAGAAACCTTCTACTGTAAAATCCACCCGTAGTCTCCCACTTGTCTCTCTCTCTCCCTTTGTCACTATATGTCCCACCTTGGACCCCATACCTCTCTTCTACTTCAAAGCCTCCCACCGTATGCATGCTTAGTTAATTTCCTGATTTGGAAGTGATAGCAAGGAGTCTTTTGACTGGTTGTGCCGTGATATTGTGGTGAATAAGGGTAGGTCTATGATATTTATTTAGTGCCTTAATGCATGCTATTCATATAGTTAGTTCACCACCGCTCTCTTTCTGAGGGATGTTTTTTAGGACCCTCTCATTTTGTACACCGTCACCCATTTCTGCTCCATATGTGATGAAACAAGGGAATTTTATCTCTCTACACACCTCCGAATATTCATAATTTCATTTCATACATTGTATTAACACGTTAGCCAGTTGTATAACTCTTTGTGAACTATTATTATTATTTGTTAAGTAAATTGGTAACTGAGTATAGATATGCCTTACAGTAATTTAATGAAGGGAGAAATCAAGTATTCCCTGTCTTTTCCTTCTTCTCAGTTTTTCCGTATTACTGTCAACCATTTTATAGCGTTCTGTTGCCAAGGCTGTGGCTGGTAAGTAAAACTGGTGACCTGACCAAAGGTCAATTAACGTAGAAATTCCCCAAGTTAAAACGCGTGCATAAATTAAAAGCGAAAAGCACAAGCTGAGAATCCAGTCATGGTCGATAAGCACTCTCAAAATCTGCACTGTTCAGGCTAGCAAATCTTAGCAAGTCATAGCGATAAGAGTTTTAAAGATCTTGCTCTTATTTACAGTGTCTAAGGTGCTCTGTATGCAACGAATGCATGCTCGATTTTGATTTGTAAAGTAAAATCCATTTCACTGCTCGATTTAGGAAAGTTAGCCCATTTTGGCCAACCACGTGTCCACGTAAACAAAAGGCAAACCTGTGCTAGCCCATGTTCGGCCAGCAAAAGCCAACAGCTAGAGCAAGATTTTGTGTCCAATCCCTACACAATTTCAGCGAGGGAAATTTCAGAATTTCGTCGAACCACTTGTTTTACGTGTTGCTACACTGTTAAGCTGTTCTTGAATGCTACAACTTTAAACAGGGTGCATGCTTGCAAAGTTAGTATTTATTTGCTAGGGTTGAACGTTTGACGAGCATTATTTCATAACAAACCCGTTTCCATGGAGTTCAACCTTGCAGGCAAAATTTTCTCAGTGCTAGGAGTCAGGTAACATAAATTTATGTGTGCTCTTTATATTTTGTTTTCAGTTCAGTGAGATAGGCATATACAATTGGCTACAGAATGTTTATGGTCGTATTACATTAGAATCATTAGACTTTGAGAGAGAGAGAGAGAGAGAGAGAGAGAGAGAGAGAGAGAGAGAGAGAGAGAGATGGTAGGATTTCTGTTTTCTTAAATTTTACCGAGGGTGTTAGCTGTTGCTTTCAAACCTGCTAGATTATTTAGCCCATCAGAGGGACATAGCCATTACATATATTTCACATCACAATAAGCAGTCCTATAGAGAATTACATATTCTCAGACTAATTGCTTAGCCTAACACACCCCCCCCCCAACCTTGAGAACATACCAATTTAAAAGTGCAGGCAACCAATTTTCTAGGCGCCTGCGTTCTACTTATACATTTCAATCTTGCATTCTGCAAAACCACTAACTGCCTTGTACTTCTTAAGCAAATTGCACTTACATGCTACTCAATTCTTGTGTCCTTACGCACCTATTTGTACTTATTGTACCTAAAATTTGCACATATGTGCCCTTTTTACTTTGTGTGTTATCAACACAGCATCCTTGTGGTGCCTAGTGTTGCACTGAATGTGCATTTGATTATTTTTAATCTGTCCTTATTGAGCAACATGTCTGCTCCACGTGTTACCAATGTGTCTATGAGCAAGTTAAGCCTTACTGTTCTTTGTAACAGCTACATTTTGTGCCTCCACTCACTTTGTGTTCCCATACACAGCTTGCATTGCATGCCATTCTCCACCTACGAGGTAAATTCTGTAGAGTGTCACAAATTTAGTTTCTAGGAACTTTCCCGTTGTGTGTCATATCTCCGTTCTGCCGAATTCATAACCTCTGCACTATAGCACTTTATGTGTACCCCAACTAGTGCCTAGTACAGTCATTTACCATTTATGTACCTAGCCTAAGCCATTTGCACTTTACATGTACCCTAGCTAATGCCTAGTACATTTGCCTGTGCTACTCCACTTTAATGTGTACATTAGCTGCACATTTTGTGCCATCTGCACCCATGTGCCAATCCCTTGGAGTAACACATACTTAGTTCTTCAGAACCACCTTGCACAAGTGCCAAAGTTACCCTTATCACAGGGACACTTCCATTCCAGTGTAGCCTATCAAGGTACATAGCCATTTAGAGTCACCTCAAAGGTACTCTCCATTTTTATAAGTGTATAATAGACAATCCAACTTCCTTATTTTGCATACGTTCTTCAGAGTGCCATTTAATTTTTTCCATCCAATTGGTTGTGTGTCCATACTAAAAGTATAGGCATTTTGGGGAATATCAGGCCCCACTCTAAGCATTAGCAACATGTCAGCCGAGGATTATAAAACCTTCACTGACATAGGGAAAGGTATAGTCCTGAAGGGGATGGGGCTGACCCAGTGGGTCCAAGAGCAGGTCACTACTACCCGGAAGAAGAGCGCAGAGAGGGAGGAAAGGAGGCGTCAATGGAGAAAGGAAAGGGAAGAGGAGCAGCAACAGCATGAACTAGCATTGGAGCGAGAGAGAAAGAAGCAAAAAGAAACCCAAAGACAGCATGAGCTAGCCTTGGCCCAAGAGAAGGAACGGAGCAACAGTATGAGGTAGCATTAAGGGAAAAGGAAATCGAGCTTGAGAAATTAAAGTAGTACCGTGCCATGGCACTGGCTCAAGACTGAGCTGCTAATCCATCCCTGTCCTCCGCTCCCTCCATTATATCCAACGTAAGCCACCTCATGCCCCGCTGGAATGACGCAGAGCCAGAGGATTGGTTGGACCAGGTGGAAACCCTCTTCTCTGAGCATAACCCACCTGACACAGAGAAAGCCATGACCCTAGCAAAACACAAGGCTGAAAAGGGACAGGGCACTCTAAATTCTTTGGAAAATGGTGATAAGGGAAACCCTTGAGGTGGTCAGGAAGTCCATAGCAATGGCATATGAGATTACACCTGAGTGTTGGAGACAAAGATGGTGAGATCTTCCCGAGGAGGTTGGCCAGACTTGGTCCGACTGGTGCTGCAAAAAAGTCTCGCCTTGCGGTGGTGGATTGGTGCCTTTGAGTGCAAGGAGTTCGAGGACTTATTAAACTGACTCCAACTTGAGGACTTCCTCCATTATGCACCAGGTCCCTTGGCTCTATACATTAATGAGAAACAGCAGAGACTATTCACTCACTGCTGCTGCCTGGCCAATGACTACAAGACATACTACCTATCCTCCAGCACATCCCATAGGTACATAGCTCTCCTGACACCACTGCCTTGTCCATCTGACCGAAGAATGGGCACCTTTCAAATCCACTTATATGTACTTATTGCAAGAAAATAGGGCATGTGGAAGCCCAGTGTAAAGCTAAAGGGGAAGCCATATCAAAGCCCCCCCTCTAACCAGAACTCCCAGCCTACCCAGACCATAACCGCTTATAGTAGAGATTATAGCAAGGTTTATTGTCACACTTATAAGCAGTACAGGCATTCCCCGAATTTCAAGGATTGTCATGGGAAGAAATTGCCGTTGTCCTTGCTCTGGTGACCACTCATTCATCCTCATTAGGACTCCCAGCTGAAGGGCCTATTTTTGTTGCACCTCCTCGAGGTTGTTATTGCATTCAACAGGTTTCTGCATTTAGAGACACTGGCGCTCAAATCCCCCTTATAAGGCGAATGGAGCCATCATTGAAGATAAAAAGCCAGTTACTATTGTGGGCATTGATACGTGGAGGCTGACACTTCCAATTGTCTGATTGAGGGTCACTAGGCCCCACAAAAGAAAGATTTGTACGTTGGGACTATGACCTCCTCCTAGGACAGGGTCTCTCTCCTGATCCCCTTCCCTGACATACCATGGGGCCTGCCCTTCCAAGTCTCTGGCAGGTGCTGATAATCACTCCAGCCCTGCTGTTGAGCCATGGCCAGTGCCTGTGCTTGGCCAGTGTAGTGCTCCACCCAGTCTGGTCATTAAGCTCACACCAGAGTCAGATCCTGTTCTTTGCAAAATGTACCAATATGGATGCCTGGCACTCTTGGCCCCGAGGCTGCTGACATCTCTCCAAATCCTGAGCCTGAACCTGCCTCAGTGCCAGTGACAGCGCACACTGCCAGTCTCCCTTCGGGAGATCCCAATCCAGCTCCCCCTCTCGACTATTGGTCTGGCCCCGCTACCAGTGTCTGGCTGAGAGCCAGCCCGAGGTTTAGTAGGGTGTTTTCCAGATTCCCCTGATCACAGCAGAAGCTTGTTCCCTGGCAAGGCCTCATAACCCATGCCTGAGCTAATCCTTGTAACCTACTAGCCTCTCGCACCTACAACCACCTCTTCTTCTTCACAGCTGGTCACTGATGTGGAGGCCATGCTGCACAAGCTAGCAGTGTAAATTTAATAGAAGGGACCTGATCATTTAGTTGAGTCAATATGTTATTTACATCCAAATCTTTGGGTAACATATTGGCTCAGCTAAATGATCAAGTCCCTTCTATTAAATTTACACTCGAGTTAGAGAAAGATGAATGTTTACCTTTTTTGGAAAGTCATATTAAAGGGAACCTTTTAAATTTAGTATTTATAGGAAAAAGACAAGTAATTTGACATATGTACACTATTGTTCAGGGTATCATGTCATATAAATATCAAAATTACAGTATTTTCATCAATGTTTCTTCAAGCCTCGCAAATTTTCAGTCCTGAGTTTTCAGATCAGGAACTCAAAAACGTCAGAAAAATAGGAAAAGATCTATGCTATCCAACCCACATTATGGGTATTTGTTACAATAAAGCTATAAAGACATTTTGTTAAAAATCAGAAAGAAAAAAAATTTTCCTCAAACACCCTTTTGTATATATATATATATATATATATATATATATATATATATATATATATATATATATATATATATATATATATATATATATATATATATAAATGTGTGTGTGTGTGTGTATGTGAGTGTGTGTTTGTGTGTGTTTGATTTCAAATCACAAAAGGTAAAAACTGATGATTATATGAATAAAGTTTCAGTCACGAAGGAAAGGGAAACAATGGAGAAGCTACATACTTTCATCTTATCACCTAGACATGGCCACAGCAACTAAAGATATACAGAGAACAGGACATACATACATACATACATACATATATATATATATATATATATATATATATATATATATATATATATATATATATATATATATATATATATATATATATATATATAATCAAAAGCTACAAACGTCCTTTAATATCTAATTCCTCTACCTCGAAATAATATATTCTCATATATATTACACAAGGGGAATTTTTTAGTTGATAATAAGTCCACCGTCCCATGGGGTCGAACCTGGTGTTGACTGGACTTATATCAACTGATTATTTTTAATCAGTAACTTATATGAAAATATATTATTTCTCAAGTAAAGCAAATTGGATATTAAAGGACGTTTTACTGTTCTTTGTATATGAATCACATTTTGTGATAAATAGTCATATATATATATATATATATATATATATATATATATATATATATATATATATATATATATATATATATATATATATATATATATATATATATATATACATATATATATATATACATATATATATATATATATATATATATATATATATATATATATATATATACCCCATATATATATATATATATATATATATATATATACCCATATATATATATATATATATATATATATATATATATATATATATATATATATATATATATATATATATATATATATATATATATATATATATATATATATATATATATATATATATATATATATATATATATATATATATATATATATACCTATATATATACATATATATATATATATATATATATATATATATATATATATATATATATATATATATATATATATATATATATATGACTTTTATCACATCACCATGATTCATATACAATCAGAAGGCTACAAACGTCCTTTAATATCCAATTTGCTCTATTTCGGAAATAATATATTTTCATATATGTTACCGAAGGGAATTTTTAGTTGATAATAAAGTTCTGTCGTCCCTTTGGGCTCGAACCAGCGACGGACAAGAACTCAGGACTACAGTGGACGCTTAACCCAACCTAGCAAGTGAGGTAACATATATGGAAATATATTATTTCTGAGGGGAGAGCGAATTGGATATTAAGGGGACGTTTGTACTTACTGAATATATATATATATATATATATATATATATATATATATATATATATATATATATATATATATATATATATATATATATATATATATATATATATCAGGAAGGACAACTCAACGCCAGAAGAGCTCAATGCCAGGACTGCTCACCACCGGCCAATTCAGTGCTGGGGACAACTCAATGCCAGGTTAAATAGAATTAACTTATTAATGGTCATTTTTAAGGATAGTCTTTTAAAACCGAATAAAAGTAATTTACTAAGGATCAATTTTTAATATATACTTAAATTTTGATTTACAAATTTATTGAAAATTGTATGCAATTTCTCTCAAATATTCAGATCGTTGTGAAAAAGAAGCAACAATCTGAATGTGCTTTCTCACACATGCAAAAGATTGAACACATCCTTCTACAGACCAAGGAAGACAATATGATACTTGTGGCTTGACAGCTGAAATGTTTTTACATTTGTACATAGTTACGTTTTTATGCGTAGGCGATTGTGTCTGGCAAAACTGCATTGTACGTAGTTGCGTTTTTTATGCGTAGGCGATTATGTCTGGCGGAAATACATTGTACACAGTTGCGTTTTTATGCGTAGGCGATTTTGTCTGGCGAAATACATCGTACATAGTTGCGTTTTTATGCGTAGGCGATTGTGTCTGGCGAAAAAACATCTTACATAGTTGCGTTTTTATGCATAGGCGATTGTGTCTGGAGGAAATACATTGTACACAGTTGCGTTTTTATGCGTAGGCGATTTTGTCTGGCGAAATACATCGTACATAGCTGCGTTTTTATGCGTAGGCGATTTTGTCTGGTGAACATACATTGTGCACAGTTGCGTTTTTATGCGTGGGCGATTGTGTCTGGCGAAAATACATCGTACATAGCTGCGTTTTTATGCATAGGCGATTTTGTCTGGCGAAAATACATTGTACATAGTTGCGTTTTTATGAGTGGGCAATTGTGTCTGGCGACAAAACATCGTACATTGCTGCGTTTTTATGCGTAGGCGATTTTGTCTGGCGAAATACATTGTACATAGTTGCGTTTTTATGCGTAGGCGATTGTGTCTTGGGAAATACATTGTACATAGTTGCGTTTTCATACGTAGGCAATTGTGTCTGGCGAAAGTACATCGCACATAGCTGCGTTTTTTTATCGTGCGATTTTGTCTGGGGAAATACATTGTACATAGTTGCGTTTTCATGCGTAGGCGATTGTGTCTGGCGAAAGTACATCGTACATAGCTGCGTTTTTATGCGTAGGCGATTTTGTCTGGGGAAATACATTGTACATAGTTGCGTTTTCATGCGTCGGCAATTGTGTCTGGCGAAAGCAAATCACACATAGTTGCGTTTTTTATTCATAGGCAATTTTGTCTGGGGAAATACATTGTACATAGTTGCGTTTTCATGCGTAAGCGATTGTGTCTGGCGAAAGTATATCGCACCTAGCTGCGTTTTTATACGTCCTGCGATTTTGTCTGGGGAAATACATTGTACATAGTTGTGTTTTCATGCGTAGGCGATTGTGTCTGGCGAAAGTATATCGTACATAGCTGCGTTTTTATGCATATGCGATTTTGTCTGGGGAAATACATTGTATATAGTTGCGTTTTCATGTGTAGGCGATTGTGTCTAGCGAAAGTACATCGCACATAGCTGCGCTTTTATGCGTAGGCGATTTTGTCTGGGGAAATACATTGTACATAGTTGTGTTTTCATGCATAGGCGATTGTGTCTGGCGAATTTATATCGCACATAGCTGCATTTTTATGCGTAGGTGATTTTGTCTGGGGAAATACATTGTACATAGTTGTGTTTTCATGCGTAGGCGATTGTGTCTGGCGAAAGTATATCGCACATAGCTGCGTTTTTATGCATAGGCGATTTTGTCTGGGGAAATACATTGTACAGAGTTGCGTTTTCATGCGTAGGCGATTGTGTCTGGCGAAAGTACATTGCACATAGCTGCGTTTTTATGCGTAGGCGATTGTGTCTGGCGGAAATACATAAGAAACGTCGTCTCTACAGCTTGTCTTTGGTCTGTGCGTCTGGCGACCACGTGTCGGAGGTCGGCCTTCGTGGTGTGCTTGGAGACCCCTAGCTGGGGCTGCCTACAAGCCGATCTAAGAGATGTGCACACCAAAATAAACCCTTTTCTGCTCAGCTTAGGTCGTGACGTCAGCTCTTCCTATCTTTGGTCGCTCCCAAGCCTTGACCTTGGGCATGACCTTAAGCAGCAAGATTAACATGCAGACCATTTGTTTACAAACACGTGCAGTATAGAGATCAGCAAGAAATCCCTCCGCATTATTTTTCAATTTTACATAACTATCATCGTAGATTTAAAAATATTAGTTCCGATTTCCTGAGGGTATACAAGCAAATTCATTTCTCTAGTTGACAAATTGTTTGAGAGAAACCCCCCTCCCCACAGAAATCATTATGGACTTGATTTAATATCTCAAAATAAAGTAATTGATGAGGCAATTGAGTTATTTTCATCAGTGAAAATGTCAAGGGGGATTGAAAATATCCTGCAAGTCTTTGTCTAAGTTATTTGAAATGGCAAAGTCAAAACATAATATCTCATATATCTTGACTCACAGATTAAATCATGATGGACAAGAGCATTTTTTTTTAGTGCATGCTTTCGGAAAATGGGAGGATGATATTAGCACCCATCGGCAGTTGCCACCAAATATCGTGCAAGATCTCTTATATTAGGAAAAGACGGTTCACTGATGAGGTCAAAGCACAACGTAGAAGAAAATGGCACTGGGGATAATATGTCACGGAATTCGTTTTCACATATCCCTTATAATGATGCTCAGTTTCCAGAAAAAGATGGCAACTCTCTGCAGCAGGAACCAACCCTCTCTGCAATGCTCTTTTGTTTACCAGGTGATGAATAAGAATCATCAAAAGAAAATATTGAAAAAGGTCCGACTGTGGAAATTAGTTAAACAGAAAAAGTTACAGAAGAAGGTTTACTTTATTTTCGTGGCTTCATTGAACATAAAGTTTCCACAGTACAACTTTCTTGCATCAAAAGTGCCAGCTGGTGATAATTCTTTGATTGATGCTACAAGCAGAGGAGAAGGAAAATTAATGAAACCTACCGAGGATTTTCTAGGGAAATTAAAAGTAATGGAAAAACTTTTCAAAAGTCACTAGGGGGCCAAGTCTTTAAAACCAGGCAAGGGGGCCATAGGAATATTATCTTCCAACATTGCAATGTTGATTTCGCTTCCTAATGATATCATTTCATAATTTGTTCGTGTAGGACGTTTTTTAGAATGCGAAAGTTCAACAGGACCATCACTTCTACTACAAAATGAAACAAAGTTGAAAAAACTGTGAAGTGGTATATTGGGATGTTATTCTAGTTATAGATATTTGTCATATTTACTGATTTTTACCAATAAATTAATGCACTGTTTTTATACAGAAAGACGTAATAAAATTAATCTTCAAGATATGTATTAAGGGTTGCATTTATCTTTTTTTATATATATATATATATATATATATATATATATATATATATATATATATATATATATATATATATATATATATATATATATATATATATATATATATATATATATATATATATATATATATATATATATATATATATATATATATATATATATATATATATATATATATATATATATATATATATATATATATATATATATATATATATATATATATATATATATATATATATATATATATATATATATATATATATATATATATATATATATATATATATACATAAATATATTTTTTTTTGTGGGGACTGACTACAGTTTTCTCCTTTGGCATTACAAGAAGTAAATGATTTATAGGTTTTTTGTTGTTGTTGGATGACATATTCCTTGATAAAATTTAAATCAGTAAATAAAATTATTTATTACTGCAAAATATTTAACAGTAAAACGGAAATAGACCTCAGATAATACTGAATCGCTAAGCAGAGATGACGTCATGCACTTCACTCGCTAATGACAAATTCCTGCGCGACCTGCGCATGGGTGCACTCAAAGACAGCCAACACCAGTAGGAAGTTTTGAATTCTTCTTACGAATCATTTGAAACGATCTAAATACTTTTGACAAAAGCTTTTCACAATTTGACAAGCATACCGTTGTTCCAAAACTCATATTGCTGACTTGGCTTGAAGAAGTATGTAAAGGCAGATGACAGAATTTTGCAGATTGTTACTTCTTTTTTACAACGATCTCCCACTCAGTATTTGAGAGGAACTGCTTACAATTTTCAATAAATTTGTGAATTATAATTTAAGTATGTATTAAAAATTGATCCTTAATAAATTACATTGATTCGGTTTTAAAAAGCTATGCTTTAAAATGACCATTAATAAGTTCATTTTATTTGCCCCAGCGTCGAGTTGTCCTGGTGTTGAGTTGGCCAGTAGTGAGTTGTCCTGGCGTTGAGTTGTCTTGGTGCTGAGTCGGCAGTGATAAGTCGTCCTACACCTGTATATATATATATATATATATATATATATATATATATATATATATATATATATATATATATATATATATATATATATATATATATATATATATATATATATATATATACATATATATATATATATATATATATATATATATATATATATATATATATATATATATATATATATATATATATATATATATATATATATATATATATATATATATATATATATATATATATACTATAATGGATTGTTCATTTATTCTCATCGTCGTAATTGACATAGTTAAATCAAGCACTTTTACTTAGGCGAATAAGGGAAAGTCAGTTCAAAGTTAATATTCTAGTTAAAGATTAAGTGCAACTTGAACGGAAAATAAGGCGAGATCTGTCGTCTTGTTTTTCTGGTAAATTGGTTCTAAGCGTCAGTGCTGTTTTTAAATCAGTAGTAATTTCTAAGAAACTCGTTCGACGTTAGAGACGAAAACCTATTTATAAACTTGTGTAACTTATTCACATATATTATTATAGGCGTCATGTCATCAGAAGTTGATTAAATTTCTCGTGCCGAGCGCATTCATTTTTATGTAAAAACCAACACTCACTCGAAACAGTTTAATTCAAACCAGGTATAGGTTGTTTTTACTAAGATAAAGGCCTTTAAATGAACTGATAACAGTTGATTTAGTCATTAATTATTCTAGGAAATCTTGGATTACAAATGACGTAAATGCTTTGATGAATAAGCTTGTAGAAATCTCAGAAATGAATTATAATAAGGGACTTTACATATATACATACATACATACACACACACACACACACACACACACACACACATATATATATATATATATATATATATATATATATATATATATATATATATATATATATATATATATATATATATATATATATATACACACACATACATACATATATATATATATATATATATATATATATATATATATATATATATATATATATATATATATATATATATATATATAATTCAACTTTTATTCTTGTAAAGAATAGTGTTGTCAAGAATAATTCATGTAAATGGAATAGTACGTCACTTATAGCCTCTCGACACACTAGCTATGTTAGCCATTAAAATGTAATTTACTCCTGGGCTCTTGCGCGAGATGGATATTACAGTCTCAAGGTTAATTCCCACTCACGCGAAAGGTATAATGACCTCGAATCATCACTGTTCAGGATAAAAATTTTTTTTAGCATCAGGGAAGCAAATATATCATTTGTAATCCTTACATGGAGGGACTATTTTTTTTAATATATTTTACATATGTTAATTATTTTTAATAGCCATTAAAAATATGTATACGATTCTGTGTTCCCCCACAAGCTCGTGAAAAAATCTATATAGTTTTATGTTTGTTTTCTATTTTCAGTTTTAAGCATAAATTCACACACAAACGGGCACACAAACACACACACACACACACATACACATACACCTACTCATATGAATCACGTACAAAAGTGATTATAATCATATATATATATATATATATATATATATATATATATATATATATATATATATATATATATATATATATATATATATATATATGTATATATATATATATATATATATATATATATATATATATATATATATATATATATATATATATATATAAGTATTTTCTTTTAGATGAAAATGTCTGTAATTTAAGCTAATGCCTCTTGCCCCTTGACCATTTCCAACCTGGCTATCACCCACTGAATGGCTTCCAACCAGGTAAAATAAGTTCTTATGGAAGGTCTCCATTTCACCCGGCCCTCTCACATACAAGTCAGATTGTATAACTACTAAAATTTGGATTATATATAGAATGTTGCTATAATGTAACCGCTTGGCACAGATATATTGTTCAATAAATTTAGATTATAACTGGCAAACAGTATAGGTCAGAGTATTATAGAAGGATGTTTGCAAGCCAGTTTTTAATGAATGAAGTAGAAAACATTTATTAATTCAAACGTCATTAAAGCCTGGATCAGCGTAGACTCACGAAATCTTATGATATTAGAAATTGGTAGTTTAATCTTATTCATAATAACAGGCTCACTCTGCCCAACTACCAGGTACACGTTGTCGATGTGATTGACGAAGACCGATTCCAGAATTTTACTGTTTTACTGCTAGTAACTATTAATGAAACATCTCCTCCACTCGATATTATGGTCTGAATCCCTCATACGGTAAAAAAAATTACAGAGTTCCCTGTTCTGCGCTTAACTGACCACCTGCCTCAGCTCATTTATTATAAAGCATCAGAGGTTCTCTCTACATAAATTTTGTTAAATTTTCTGCCTGATCGTTTTGTAAAAACAAGTACAAACTTGTTTTTGGTTAATCATACTATAAAAAGAAATTTCCCGAAGTAAAAATATGAAGTGGATTATACTTTTATTTCTACCTACTTATGCGCTTAACTTGACAAGCGAGTGAACTTAGGAGAGATGACCTTAGACAAGCGTCACTAGTACCATCATCTCTGTGCAGAGGGAGCCATAGTCCTAGAATTGATGGCTATGAAAAAGAATGCTTATAGACGAATCCAATGCCAAGATGTTCCAGATACTGAGGTATGGTACCGCCTACAGCAGATTTCAAGACTGGCTAAATCAGTGGTTCTCAACCAGGGGGAAATTTTCCCTTAGGGGGGGAATTTCAGAGTTTCAGGAGGAAAATTGTGACTACAGATTGGCAGGCTCAAACTGGCTCTAGGGTCACACAAAACACAGTGTGCATCAGTCCGCACTACTGAGAGGTCACGCCAGGCTTTCTCTCTGCTAGTTTGTGTGTTTGCGCTAGCATTTCGTTGCATATTGTTTGGAATGCACTTTTTGAGGCAGGCAATTTTGGAAGAGGGTTGGGGAACGACATTCTGACGCATAGTTAAATGGTGCATGGGCCAAAAAATGTTGAGAACCACTGGACTAAGTGATGGAAAAGACTATTCAGCGATTGTGCATACACCTTTGGCTACAGCACTTACTTGTCAGCTCCAGAGTGCATTTATGGCTAGTAGAACCTAATTGTTCTTGATGGGAAATGCACAATTACCATAAGCTACAGTAATCAGTTCTCAAGTCAATAAAAAATGGCAACAATATCAGAAGATATTTAAGATAGCGGTGGTCCTCTAAAAACAATATCAACAGGTCTCAGTTCTCTGTATAAGCTGTCAACTCCAAAAATATTATGATTAACCATGTTTTAGGATGTACTGAAGTCAGCTGAAGATGAAGAATTTGAAATATAGACTATAAGGTTGTTAAAACCAACAGTTTCTAATTCTTGCGCATCTCAGTTCTTAGTATTTCTAAGTATTAATTCTGCACCTGGTTTTACCTTGGAAATTGGGTTTTTCCTATACTTTTAGGGCTGCTGATAAAGGAGACATGTTTGTTTGCTGTCGGCCAAGTGTTATTTGCCTCCTAACTCTACCCAACAGTAAAGGGAGACTGTGGGAATTCAGGGTTTTGGGTGGGGGAGAACACGTACAAATGCAGAGGACATGTTTGCATTGTGGAAGCGTACTCCGAAGTGTAAAACGCCAGGGAGCCATTCGTTGCAGGGAGGGAGTGGCTGAGGGAAGTTGAGGAACGTGTGGGAAGGGAGGGAGAGAGTTCCTCACGGCCCCCCCCACAAATGAGGGGGAAGGTGAGAAGTGGCGGGGGGGCGGGGCAGAAGGCTCTGCACAGAGGCAGAACGTACTGACACCAAGGAAATAGTGATGGGGTGCGGGTGGTAGATAGGAAAGCATTAGGAAGAATAAGAGGCCGGCAAAAAACAAAACATCTCCTTTACCAACGGCCCTAAAAGTACAGGGAAAACGTATTTCCAAGGCACCAATCAGTCTGCAGGAGTTCCGAATTCATAAAATAATCTGAAAAAAAAAATCACAGTTTGATACAATAAGAAACCATGCACCATTAGACTTACCTTAGGGACTCCGAGCCTGTTTCTGGGGGAGCAGAGTGCACTTTGCCGCACCTGAATGCTTTTTCGCTGAATGTCCAGCCTGCACTCACTACTGCACTGGGAGCTAAAATTCTGTTTTTTTTTTTTTTTTTTTAGGGGCTGTGATCTTGATGCAGTTGAATTAACATCTCGTAATTGTTGTAACAATATACATTGAATTCCCGGCAATTTACGTAACAGTTCTCGCAGGTAACGGGCAGAGAGTGGCGAGTTACAGGTTCAAAGGAGCATTAAGTTTACGGCAAGGAATCAGCCGGTGTACTAAAACGAAATACGCAGTTATTTAAATTATTATTAAAATGCAGGCTTGTGTTGGAGTAAAGCTAGTGGTGGGCTGAGAGAAATGACGTCAACGCGAAAAAGGAGGAAAAGAGGTTTGTATAAGAATCTGCGAAGGAAAGTAAGAACCTTCCTAGCTAGCGGTAACGAGTAGAGGAGTGATAATGCATGGAGAGTCAGAAAGTTTTAACACACACTAAAACGTTACAGCAACAAAAAGGAAAAGCTTTGTATAGGTTATCATAATAACCTAACCAACCTAAAACAGTAGGCTGTGCTAATTAAGTGAGGGTGTTTATAGAAAGAGTAAAATGCAGGTTATTATACTAACCAAACCCACCCAACCTCACCTAACTTAACCTAGTAGGCCACGTTACCTGGCCGGGGGGACTTTGCACTTCTGGACACCCCCTTTGCTTTAAACATAAATTATAGGTTTTTACCAACCTAACCTAACCTAATAGGCCACGTTACCTGGTTGGGGGGGTTTCTCCCCCTATGGGCCCTCCCTTTGCTTAAAACATAAATTATAGGTTTTTACAGTAACTAAACCAACCTAACATAACCTAACCTAGTAGGCTGCATTACCTGGCCAGTGGGGCTTTGCCCCCCTGGACCCCTTTGCTTAAAACATAGATTTTAGGTTTTAACAGTAACTGGACCAACCTAACCTAGTAGGCTGCATTACCTGGTTGGGGGGCCTCGCACCCCCCCGGACCCCACCCTTTAAAGAAAACCTAGATTAATTAAACTGAACAAAGTTAAAGTAGGTTAACAGAAACTGTTATAGTTGATGGAAGGGTTATGAACCGTTCTAACACAAACGGACGGGTGCAATAGTTGGAAAGTCGAAGGTCTAACCTGTGAGGATCGCGTATGAATACTAACTCCCCACACCCCCTCCAATGGTGGGAGAAACTTCTCAATTCCTCCTGAAACCCCCTGTTTCCTCACAGTTCCTCCAGGGTGCAGCCCCATTCTTCGAGGCCTGTCCTCAATTGTAATGCCGTGTTGTAACGCTTACAAGGTAAACATCACTTGGGGGAAATGCATTAATGTACCGGAGTAGTAATAATTGTGAATAAGGAAGAAAAGCTGGTTATAAAAAAAGAAAACAGAAATATGAGTAACATGGAGTATGAATCCAAACGCCATTTTCCTCAATGTAGAGTTAACGGTGTAACATGATTGGTTGGATAATTATTTATAGGCTTCGGACCCCCCAGCCCTGCATTTTCCTCAGTAAGGAGTTGGCCTGTGTACCAAAAGCCCCCCTATAAGAGTGCGCATGTGTGCAGCATTCGAAATAGTAGTAGTACCATAGTGGAAGTTTTTGTCTTTTTAATGGCTACATTTGTCTTCTTGTTCCTCCTGTGTTTGTTTAAGGGTTTTTTGTCTCTGTAATGCCGTATACAGTAAAATTTGGTCGCCTTCTCACCCCCTGTGGTCTACCCCACCCATAACCCCGCTTTCCCTAGGGGTTCCCTAAGTTGTAGGATAGTAACAAGTGGGGGAAAAAATCACCCTGTCCTGGAGGTATACCCCACCCAAACCCCCGCTTTCCCATTGGGTCCCTAGTTTGTTGGATGAAGTTCTGTGGTTAATTACAGGTTAATTACAATAGTGCGATAAAGATTGAAGGGAAATCCATAATTAGCAACTAAAAAACTGTAGAAAAAGTTAAGTTAGAAGGAAACCGCCACAGCGAAGTTACTACTTAGTTCTACCCAATACTCTCATTGTCCTCTGTAGGCACTTTGCCTTTTACCTTGCAAATATTTGATTCAGTGCACTTATGTAATGGTTTAATTAAAGGAAAACTTTCCATTCATCTTAGGGAGAAAGGATAATTACCTATCATTGTCGCATTTACCAGTTATGCAACACTACTACCGGCACGGCAGTGCATAAGTTTGGCTTATTTAAAAAAAATCCCAAGTACTTTGCTAAAACAATAAGAGGGAATGAGCTTGGAGGGATGACCTTGGGCATTTAAAAAGGTAATAAAACATTACTTCTTCATGTCAGCTTTCTAGGTCATATTTTCTATTCTATGAATAAACAGAAACAAATAAAAAATGCGTTGAAGTTTCTTTGGGGCAATCAAGTTTTCCGTATGCTTATGTTCAAGGCCACCGAAAATAGATCTATGTTTGGTGGTCTAGGTATAATGCTGTATGAAACGCAGCCCGTGAAACTTAACCACGGCTTGGTGGTGACCTGTCCTATATCGTTGCCAGATGCACGATTATGGCTAATGTTGACCTTAAATAAAATGAAAAATACTGAAGCTAGAGGGCTGCAATTTTGGTATGTTTGATGATTTGAGGGTGGATGATCAATATACCAATTTGCAGCCCTCTATTATTATTATTATTATTATTATTATTATTATTATTATTATTATTATTATTATTATTATTATTATTATTATTATTATTATTAAAATAGTTTAACCAGACCACTGAGCTGACTAATCAGCTCTTATAGGGCTGGCCCGAAGAATTAGGATGAAATGCCAGGTCTAGGCCATAGGCCTAGAACTGGGACCAAACAGGTCATTCGCATGATGATGAATAAATGAAAATGAAGTTTAAAATAAAAAAAACTGTATAACACATATGCTTTACTCTGAAACGCATGTATACAATAAATACATTTGCTCGTTTCCATGCATACAAAAAAAAAAAGATTAAAAAGAATAAAATAAAATTTCATAAAAATCTAAAATTAAAATTCAGAATTACAATTTTTTTTTAAACGCCCTACAGGCTTCTGTATTTTCATTATTTACTTGGATTTATATTTTGTCTATCAAGTTACACTTCTTAATGAAAGATAAAATTGGGATGACTGAAAATGTATAAGATTCTGATAAAATTTCTCCCATTGATTTATTTCCAAAAGTTGATACTCGCTGTTGATTATATTTTGGACAGTCGCACAACACATGTTTGACTGTTATCAACACTTTGCATTCTGGGCATTCGGGAGGAGGGCCACACGGACTGTTCATCAAGTGTCCATGTGTCAAACGAGTATGGCCTATTCGCAGACGCGTCAGAATTACTTGTGTTTGTCTCGCTCTCTGACATGATGAGCTCCATTTTCCAACGCTGGATTTTATCTGTTTCAACTTATTATTTATAGGTTCCTCGTTCCATATGTTTTGCCATTTATTTATAATGATTGTTTTTATATCTGTTATGTAATTACTAATTGGGATTTTTATATATGTTCTTGCCATGCTGACTGCTTCTTTAGCTGCTTTATCAGCTTCCTCATTTCCTTTAATCCCTACATGGGCAGGGGATCCAACATATTTCAATATTTTTCCATCATTATACAATTTGTGAAGTTCATATTTAATTTCCTGTACAATATTATTTTTTGAGTAGTAACCTTGAACGGCTTCTATAGCGCTTCTTGAGTCGCTAAAAATAACAAAATTATTGAATGTTACTTGCTTTATAATTTTGATGGCTACTGCGATTGCACATAACTCTGCTGTGAAGACTGAGGCATTATTAGGCAAAGATAACTGATATGACTTGTTCTGGGATATAGCTGCATATCCTACTCCATGTTGAGATTAAGACCCATCTGTATAAATCGCGTAATGCGAATGCTTTCGTCTTATATGATCTATGGCTTTTTGTCTATGGTGTTCTGGGGTATATGAGGAACTTTTGATAAATATTTCAACTGAGTGCAAGTCCTTATTTTATTCATAGTCCAATGGGGTGGTAACTTCACTGTTGGAGGTACTTGTATATCTATATTCAGTGATTCAAACAATCTATTAGCTCTAATTGGGAAAGGAGGTGGATGATTGTTTATAAATATATCTCTTAGCTCAAATAGATTTTTTGTTGGTGAATCACTTGCCTTGATTCTTAATGCACTTTTCATTGTTATGAACTCTCTATGGAGGAACAGTGGCAGTTCGCTACATTCGACTTGTACTGAGGAGACTGGTGAGGATCTAAATGCTCCTGTACATATTCTTAGTCCTTCATTGTGAATCGGATCTAACATTTTCAGTGCTGCTTCTGACGCTGAACCATATACTTCACTTCCGTAGTCAATGATTGATAACACTGTTGCTTTATACAGTATGGTAAGAGTATGTCTATCAGCTCCCCAATTTGTGTGTGATAGTTTTTTAATTAGATTTAGCGCCCTTTTGCACTTTGATTTTATGTAAGTTATATGGGCTTTCCAATTCAGGTGTGCATCAAATATTAATCCTAAAAATTT
This sequence comes from Macrobrachium rosenbergii, assembly GCF_040412425.1. Taxonomy (NCBI): domain Eukaryota; kingdom Metazoa; phylum Arthropoda; class Malacostraca; order Decapoda; family Palaemonidae; genus Macrobrachium; species Macrobrachium rosenbergii. Next base: position 15,291,987 of record NC_089742.1, read on the forward strand.
TGCGGTTTGGTTAATTGGTATATTATGGTTTCTGATTTTCAATTCTATTTCTTCACCTTTCTTCCAGTTTTTATTTTTATAAAACATGACAGCTTGAGTTTTTTCTATGGATAACCTAAAGCCTACAGATGAGGTCTATTCATCTATTTTTAATTATGGTTTTATTAATCATTCGTTCTGCATGCTTTATGCGTGATGCCGTATAATATATGGCAAAATCATCCATATACAGGTTACTCTTAATTCCAACCGGTAGTATGTTACTGATATCATTAATTGCTAATGTAAACAGAGTACCACTAAGGACACTCCCTTGTGGAACTCCATTTTCAAGTGGAAATGTCTTGGAATAAACATTATCTATTCTCACTTGGAAAGTGCGACCAGTCATAAAGTTTTGAATAAATTTAGGAAGATGGCCGTGTATGTTATTATTATGTAATGTTTTTAATATTGCATACCTCCATGTAGTGTCGTATGCCTTTGATGTCAAAAAGACAGCTACTGTAATTTGCTTTCTTTCAAATCCTCTACGTATGTGGTCTTCTAAATTAGATAGAGAATCTAATGTAGATCGATTACGTTGTGAGCCAAACTGGGAAGGAGTTAACATTTTATTTTCACGTATGTGCCATGTAAGTCGTGCATTTACCATTTTCTAACAACTTGCATAGACAACTTGTTAAAGATATTGGTCTATAATTGTTCACATTACTATGGTCTCTTCCAGGCTTTGGTATAGGAATTATTATGACATTTCGCCATGCATCTGGAAACAAGTTTCTGAGCCATAAATGATTGTAAAGTTTCAACAAGTATGATTTTGCTGAAGGTGCTAGGTGGCAGATCATTTCAAAGCAAATATCATCACCTCCAGGAGCAGATTTATTGCTGATCAAGAGAGCATATTCCAGCTCATCCATAGTGAATTTCTTATTATAATATATATCTTCCTTTTGTTTCAAAATTAAGTGTTATAGAGTCTGCTTTATTCTTTATTTTTCTAAAATGTTTGTCCAAATTTTGGTCACTACTTATTTTGGCAAAACTTTCCCCAAGTATGTTACTAATTTCAGAAGGATCTAAAAGTTTTTTGCCATTGTCTAATATAGCTTGTCTGGGTGGTCTAATGTTTGTTCCATTTATTTTTCGAATTTTTCCCATACTTTTGAATGGATGTTTCACTTGTTATTTCCGATACATAGGACCTCCAAGATATTATTTTACCTTTTATGACCTCCTTTCTGAATTTAGCTGATATTTTATTACATAAAGGTTTTAATGCATCTATTTCTAATAGTACAATTGTCATTTTTAATATATTTTCTTCCAAGAATGGTTTTGATATATTTATTTTATTGAATCTTCTGTTTAGAGTATCTAACCTTCTTGCTAAAGAGTATTTTTCTCGTACTAATTCAGATAGATCATCTGACCACCAGAGAACTTTATGTTTTTTATTATGGGGTTTTGAATGAGGAATAGCATTGTCTGCTGCCTTTTTAATGAAAGATACGAAGAATTCGTTTGTCTCATTGGGGTTTCTCAAATAATCATATGGCGGTATATTTCTGGTGTGCAAGTTAAAAATGTCCCAATCTGGTTTTTGCATGTTATAATGTGGAGAGTATGGTTTCGGTTTATTATTTAATAAAGATATTATTATGGGAAAATGATCACTTGAATAGGAGTCATCACAAGTATTCCAGTCTAGTTTGTCAACTATATTTGTTGAACAAAGGGCGACATCTATTGAGGAAAATGTTCCATGGGTTTTTGAGCAGTACGTATTTACTTCGTTGTCATTCAGAAAACAGAGATTATTAGTGTTCATCAAGTTTTCTATTTTTTCTCCATCTTTATCTGGTGTAATGTTCTTACAGTCCCATATTGGGTTATGTGCATTGAAATCACCTACAATTAATATGGGATTCTTACAATCTTTTATTATTTTCTGTAATATGTTTAAATCGTACTTTTTATCAGGCTGGTTGTATAAGTTAATAATATCAAATAAATTATTTTCTATTTTCACTGTTATTGCTGAAATTTGTAATTCAGCGTAGTCTATATCTACTTTGTCGTATATCATTTTATTATGGACATATATTGCTGTTCCTAAGTTATTTTCATTTTCCTTTGATGTTGTGGCTAGTAGATATTTACCTATATTTGGAACAATTTTTCCAACATGTTGTATACATATAATCATTGGTTCGTATTCCCTGATAAGTCGTTGGACTTCTCCTAAGCGCATTCTCGTTAATAATCCATTTATGTTCCATTGAATTATATAACGATTGAATGGTGTAATATGAGAGTGGTCAAATTACTCTAAATCATTTAAGTTGATTTTTTTTTATATTTGTTATAAGTTAATTTGTATTTTTGCAGGTCTTGATTCATTTTTTGTTGTTTTATTTTGACTTTCGTTGACTGTTACATTTTTACTATCTTGATTTAATTTTGCCATTTTGATTTTTTTTAGAATATTATCTACAACACTGATATGTTTTTCTTTGTAATATTCTAAATGTTCAATACACATGCAACCTTCTTCGTGAGATTTGATGTTTGGTTTTTCCTTATTCCTATGCCTCATGAAATTTCTTATGGTGTTGGTTAGGCTTTCTTTAGTTATAGTTTTATTTTTGTGGCACATTGCTACAAAGCATTTACTACAACCACATGTGTCTTCATGTTCTTTAGTTTGTTGTTCCTTCTTGGTTTTTCTTGTGGTGCCTATAATTGGTGATGGGTGAATTTCATTGCTTTCATCGTAGTTATCTGTGTGTTGGTTTTCCATTTCACCTGAATTTTGTGATTCTGCTCCCAGAGGTATTATTGTTACTATGGGAGACAGTGGAATGTTTGGTTTAGTGTTCTGTTTCTGAACTTTAGCTTTTGGTGAGATTGGTGGGTTATTTATCTTTTTACATCTCTGGTTGGTGGAATTAGGTGGGGTCTTGTCTAGTTGCCTTTTCCGAGTTGTGTTATCCATTTTGTTACATTCTTGCGATTTTAATTCTTCTTCGTCTTTCTCTATGTCAATACTTGTATCTATTCCTGGTAAGGAGGTAAATCTATTGTCAACTGTGATATTGTCATTGTTGTATGAAATCTCCATTGTAGAGCTCTTTTGATCATGTATTTTTTTTAGTGATATTTCTTGATTTTTATTGCCATTCACTTCAGTTTGGGTATTGTTTGATTTTGAAGTATCTGCATACCTAAATTTCTTAGCTGGGTCATTCAATCCTCTCACTTTTAGTTCAAGCTTTGCTTCCCTAATCGACATTCCAGTTCGTTCCTGTAGTAATTTAAGTTCAGTATTGTAAATATAGAATGCACATGTTTTAGATCGGGCATGATGTTCTAGGCCACAATTTATGCATTTTGGTTGGCCACAGTCCCAGCGTGTTTTATGTTCTTGCGAACTGCAATAGGCACATCTGGGAAAATTTCTGCATTTGATGGCTGTATGGCCATATTTGCAACAGTTCTTGCATTGCATAGGTTTGGGAACATAAGGTCTTAGTTCCCTGTTCAATGCAAGTATTTTAATTTTCAAGGGCAAGGTTTGGCCACTGAACTTTATTTTTGCTATTTTGATAGATTTATTTTTGTCTTTCCTGCTTGGCACCTTATATAGTTCGCAGTCTTCAACATTGCTGTATCTTTTCTGTAATGAATCTAGAAACATTGATTTGCTTTGTATTTCTTCTTCAAGATTTGGTAATATCACAGTGCCTTGTACACTGTTCATGGTATCATGCCTTGTGACGCTTATATTTATGTTCTCAATTTTTTTAATATTTTGATAATTTTCTGACTGGATTCTCGTTGTTGCTTCAACCAGCCATTCCCTTTTTTTAATTTGTCTTATGCTCATCTCTTGTGATGGGCATCGGTTCAGCAAGTAATTTTCCAATTTTAGGAAGGATATGTCTTGGTCGGCTTGTAGATTCAAAAACCTTGACCAGTTTGATTCTCCAAAAAGGGAATCAAAGTGAATCAAGGTTGAGTCTGGTCTATATTTTCTTTTGTTTATTTTTTTTGGCTCCAAAGGGCCTTCAGTTGAATAGTTTGAACTACTTTTGTTCCTTTTTTGATAGGGACACAGGCACAGAAACATCTGGCTCAAAGGAGAATGGTTCCAATGTAAACAATTCCAGGTCCTCCTTTTACAGGGACATCCTTTTTTTCTCGCATGGGTCATCAACATTTGGAGAATTTTCAATCTCCAAGGTGGGTGCAGAGGTCGTCATCTGTGCAAAACAGTATCATCAGAGGGCTTAGGGTACTCGATTCTTTAACGTTACTATTCATAAAGATCGAATAAAGAGAAAAAAAAATAAATAAATAAAATAAACCTGAACACTTTAAAAAGATATCATTAGCCTTTCATGGGGTTTATTCTTCCACTAATGGCACAAGTGAGAGCTGACTCCCAAATGTCCGCCCCTACCCTACCCCCACAGGGGATGGCACAATACGATTAGAGTAGCCCAAGTGTAAGCCAAACCTGCTTGCTAGGACCCAGAGTATTACAGGAATACAATCATCCCCACCCTAATCGTATTATGGGCAAACCGGATAGAATGCCGAGAGTTCTATCTCCAGAACCAGACGCCCTGGAATCCGTGGTTCAGCCCCTAAAGAATAGTTCCGCCTTTGAGCTATCAATCTGATAACTCTCAGGTCCAAACATTATCGGGCAGTTGATGATCCCACCACAGTTCTCACTATTTAGCTTCGGATATAAACCCATTCCCAACTATGATATCTTTTCCTGTTTACCAGGTCCAATAAATTTTAGTAAAAGTGGAAAATTCCACAAAGATTAATCCAAACAAATATACAATGGCATATGGGACTCTTGGACTTGAACCCGGGAACAGATTCCTGGGGTTCAAGAGCCCCCTCACCACGTCAAGGTAGTCCCAAAACGAGGGGGTGCAGCCCTCTAGCCTCAGTAGTTTTTAAGATCTGAGCACGGACAGACAAAGTCATCTCAATAGTTTTCTTTTACAAAAACTAAAAAGTAAAGTTTTGTTAGGAAGCAACGTGTTTTAGGAATAGGAATGTCAACCGAGGTCTGTTGAGCCGAATGGACCAGATGATGAACCCCTGCTTTGCGCTTAGCTGTAGGTTGTTGAACAGATTTCAAAGTACCCAGATTTTTAATAAGGTAAACACGTGCCTGCGCGTTGGTACACGTAATTTCCATGCGACCATTTACATAAATCGAAGCTTTTATTATTATTATTATTATTATTATTATTATTATTATTATTATTATTATTATTATTATTATTATTATTATTATTATTGAACATATTTTCTTACTGATAAATAAATACAACAAAGCAGTTCAATTATTCTTATAAAAATCATTTGATAATTGTATTTCACATACTTGTCTATTCCCACAACAAAATTAGAATTGAAAGAAAAATGTAGTTGTAAATGTTTCTTAAAGGCTGTGTACGTTTCAATTTCGTTAAACTAAGACCCGTTCAAGTAGAATAACAAAATTTAAATATTCTCCAACTAATCAACTTATCCATTGTCTAGTAGTCGCTAGGATGTTTGTGAGACCAATTGAAAATTTCTAAGAAGTCCTGAAAATATAAATTATGAAAGTTTTTTCTTTATCACTATCAGTAAATTTTAAATTAGTTAAAAGCTATTTTTATTATTTACATACGATTTTCGAGTTAGTGATTTTTCAAAACCTTCATATTACACCCAAACAGTCAAATCCTAGATATATCCAAATACCTTATGCCATACATACAACAAACTGCTCCCACAAATAAAGAGAGATGGCGTAGAAAAAAAGAAAAAAAGAAAAGAGCCACGCATAATTTAAAATAAAGAATAAAAACAAAACGTAAAAATTATTTCTGCGCAAGTGCAGTGTACGATATCTCGAAATTATACTCCGTAAATTAGTTTCGGTAATTTTATAATTTTCGTCCCTTGAAGTAATAAATAACTGTTTAATAAAAAAAAAAAAAAAAAGAGAGCAGAACACTTGATTACGTAACAAACGACAGAAGTTTCGTCACAAAAGTGTCAACATTTCCTAATGAAGCGAAAGCAAGTCGAGCGACTAATGACTCCCCCAATAATCTGTGACAAAATAAAGAACAAGTCGGTGTTGTCGGCATAAATTAACGCCATGCACAGCACTATGATGTTGTGTACCCAGTGCTTTCAGCCTTTGTATCTCTGAACTTTTTTGTTCTGCTGGGTAATGGCCACCCGATTGTTTACGGCTTCCGTGCAAATCATTTTTGAACCGGATGCTTTGATGATTACCTAGCATTTGCCACTACCTAGAATTCTAGGATTTCTAACGAAGGGCCTATTGTGTGATCGCTTATAACTGTCTTTTTAACCTTTCGCTTGAAAATAGATGATTGGACACACACGATAAATGTTTTTTTTTCCTTCTTCTTCTTCCCAGAGAACAAAAGCTTTGGCAGTATTTTCAAAAGAGACTGTTGGCATTTCACGTGTTTTTTGAGTCCATAACACAGGTGTTTTTGTGTGAAGCTTTTTTATTGGAATACAAAAAAATAACTGCTTAAACCCAATTCCTTTTTATATTTGTTATAAGAATTCAAGGAATAGATTAATGCTGTTCTTGTGTATGTTCTTCCGCCAAAATTAATTCAGGTCATTCACTGAATTCGGCACTGGAAAATGTTTATTTAGATTTTTATTATCTGTTAAATACCTATTTTTAGTGGCCATGATGTTTACAGTTCTAGAAAAGTTTTCAGATTTTCTATTGAGTGTAGTTAAAATGAAAACCAAGCAATTTTTATTTAAATAGACTAAATATAGTAAAATCATACCTGAGAGCCATGTCTGTAAAATTTATTGGCAACTTTCATCAGATTACCATGACGTGGGACACCACATAATCTAAGTGAATTTGAACTATTGAGATTTTAATCTACTTTTAACCTAACATGAAGTAATCAAATCCGCTATTAGCGGTGTTCGTCATTTCCCAGATAAGGGAAATGACAAATATTGTTTGTTAATTCAATTCAATGGGCATATGTTCAAGACCAAGCAGAATAACTTAAATATTTGACCAAGAAAATCATAAAATCATAATGAATCCTACCACAACTAAATAATTGACGCTCCTCTTTCTAGGTCAGTCAGGTAATGAAATGCTGTGCACTTTATCAACAAAAACAACAATGATGAAGATAATGATAATGATAAAAATAATGCTTGCCTTCAAATGAGATTTTAATCGACTTTTAACCTAACATAAAGTAATCTAATCCGATATTAGCGATGTTCGTCATTTCCCTCATAAGGGAAATGACAAATATTGTTTGATAATTCAAATTAATGGGCATATACTCAAGACCAAGCAGAATCTTAAATATTTGACCAAGATAAATCATAAAATCATAATGAATCCTACCACAAGGAAATAATTGACTCTCCTCTTTCTAGGTCAGTCAGATAACGAAATGCTGTGCAATTTATCAACTAAAACAACAATGATGAATGCATGCATTCAAATAAATCAGAAAAATAAAGTTCCTGGATATTGTATTATAGATATATATATATATATATATATATATATATATATATATATATATATATATATATATATATATATATATATATATATATATATATATATATATTTTTCATTTGTCCCTTTTAGCCTGCTAGATACGGGGATCGAAATTAACGAACAATTCGCTTCTCAGTTAAATTCTAGGCTTAGTTTGGCGGCGAGAAGGAAGAAATTGCCCATATTTGAACTCATGTAGGACTAAAAGTCTAAACACCCCAGGTCACCCGGTCAGGGGTAGAACATTATCACTCTTTCGCCCCCCCCCCCCACCCCCTCCCCATCATGTGATTTGTGGGGTCAGGTAGCCGTTAGTGAATAGGGACGAATCCAGGTGGTAGGTAGGCTATGATCCTAACTCTTAAGTCCTTAACTGTAAGACCTATTTTTCCCTACATCCTTTTGCTGGCTGTGTGACTTCTTGCAGATGGCCGATGCCCTGGGATTTGGAGCAAAACAAAAAGGGAGTGCCCGAGTTCTGAACGCCACCGCATTCCGTACCCAGCCATCGACATGTCGAGTGGCATCCCTAAGTCGTCCTTCCACTGGCGTAGACTAACCAACTCTGGAGGCCAAGACCCGCGCATGCTCAGAGCTCAGGCACCAAAAAGTTTCAGGTACGTCCGGAGCATTTAGTCCCATGCCAGTTACTGTTTCTCTCTGTGAATTTCTCTCTATTATCTTCCGAATTTCCACCTTTTCATTCTCCTAAACAAAGCCCCCTGTGTCAAAGGAAAACCCATCAACAAAGCGGCCCATGATTCGCCCCCATGACTTGTCCTAAGCTCCAATTTAAGTCAATTCAGTGATCAGAATTAGATAATTCCCACCATAGTGTTAACCAAGGTCCAATTAAATCTAATTGATTAATTCCTCCATGGTGCAGACTTAAAGTTTCATTCGAGAGAAACTCCTTGATTTGGAATGCTAACCTGGGCTTCTCTCCCAGGAATCCTGTTACTGAGCTTCCCATGCGGTCGACCCAGCCTTGTGAATCAATTATACTTAGAAGTACTGCCATTTCTGATAAGCCAGAGAGTCTGATACACAGTCCTGGGGGTACTACTCAGTTCCTTTCCCATTGTGCACAAGTACCGGACCCTTGCAACGCATTCAGTCAGCATTAACCGCTTACTATTTCCAAGATATGCTGTTCACGGTCTAATAGTGGTTCACATTTTATTTGATTGCCTGCTGGATCATCAGTTTTCAGATTAATTCCATAATTGCTTCACTTGTAAATAAATTCATCTTAATGTAACTAGTGACTCATTTCCGATGGCAACCTTCCAATCCTTAACTTAATTGCTGATAATCAAGGTAAGACACATCTAGTTCCCATCCATTTTATTACATTTTGGGTGCTTTCTGTTGCCCCTCAAAGGCTGTCTATGATAAAAAAACCCTTGCATTCTTCCAAAAGACCCCAGAACGTAAGAAAATATATATATATATATATATATATATATATATATATATATATATATATATATATATATATATATATATATATATATATATATATATACACACACACACATTTTTCAAGATTATGCTGCTAAACACTTTCTTGAGACAAAGAGGCGCTGCCATCCATTTAACAGCTGGATAAAATAGTTGGCAATAAATCAGTTCACACTAGGAAACTGAATATGTGACCTGGAAGCTGTAAAGCTCCAACTATATTCCCGTCAATCACGATGATAAAATATGGCAATGTACTCTGTCATGAAAAGAAGAGGCCCGTTGGGGGCAAAACTTGTTGGAACTAATTAAAACCTGAATTTCCTTTAAGAACTATATGCTAAACGATAATATAGATTTTGTAGAATTTTGCATATTTTCTTTTTTTCATACAGACCATTCACTCATATGTAAATGTATGTCCGATGTATTTTTCTGAAAATGTTTAGCCATCAAGTTCCAGAATAGGCTTGTCGGAGGGTGAAACTGACTTTATATATATATATATATATATATATATATATATATATATATATATATATATATATATATATATATATATATATATATATATATATATATATATATATATGG
>NC_089742.1:15306665-15311665 GCF_040412425.1 Macrobrachium rosenbergii
GATGGCGTGGTGGTAACGTCCACTGGAGTCGCTGAATGGGTCCATGTCAAGGATTTTCGTCCAGATGGTACTTATTCATTTATCACTTATATAAATTCCCCAAGGTGATAATTTTATCGAGATACATCGAGGTAGCGTGAATTTGATATTAAGCGACATTTGTAGTTTCATGATCGATATATATATATATATATATATATATATATATATATATATATATATATATATATATATATATATATATATATATATATATATATATATATATATATATACATGCATACATATTCATAGCATTTTTTATAAAGCAAGCATTTTGCAAATGAAGATCGATTTTTAGTTTCAAATTGAAGAAACAGAAACAGTGGTTATAATATAGGCCTATATCGTATATAACTCACAGTCTTATTTTCTTGATTATTTTTAATTGACGGTAAATATCCTCAGTCGATACCACTGCAATTTGTGGTGTATGCCAAGCAGCATAAATAGCATATTAAGATAAGTTTTTATGATATCAGATGAGGAAATTAACCGTCAGCTCAAAAAGAAAGCAAAGCACTTTTATGTAAAACTACTCACAAAACTACCATAAAGTAAATGAAAGGTGTGCATTCACATGTTTTCGATTTGTGGACATAAGTGCGTTGTGTTGTGCGCAAATATCAATGAATTTCCAGATAGGATGAGAGAAAAAGAGAGAAACAAAATATATTTTTAGTAGAAAATACATTTAATGGACACCTTTTCAATCCTTTTTTCTTTTTATAATGCCCCGTTTAAGTAACTATAAATACGTTGGCTGCGACAATTGCCGTGTGAAATCAAAGCAAATTGAGAGAAAGATTTCTATGACGAACAAGCCAGGGTTGGATTTATTGACTGAAATAGGTTGTGGATGTCAATATTACTTCAAAAGGTCTTTTTCGCGTGGGGACGTACAAAAGTAAATGAAAATTTAGTTTATTAATATTGCAGTAGTTCAGTGGGACAGTTGTCTCACGCTCTGGGTTTTGAGTTAAAATCCCATTCATGACTTGATAGATATCTTTGGCTGCAAGACCTTACCGTCCCCGTGAGCTAAGGGTGTGAGGGCAAGGAGAGCATACAGTTCTATCAGTTGATTAATGAACAACCACTAACTTGTTCCCCTGGTCCTATGCATGGATGAAGAGGGGCTTTGAGCGGTGATCAAATATGCTTATGTTCAATCTACAGGACACTGCGACAAGGAAATGACTTGTTCCTTGCCTCTGGCGATAATAAGCGATCTCTAAACATTCAAATTATCATTTATGATAGACTTATGAACCCAATTTTGAAGTCTTTTACTTTGATCAAGACTTTAGTGGCACTGATTCTTATGAGCTATCCCGCTTAGAGGCAAATATTTGCCAACACAAACTTTATATTAGCTTTGGCTTTATGCGTTTTATTCACAAGGTATGAAGCATTCAAGGTTTTTTATGTCACCAAATGAAGAATATACTAGTATTTGTTAGTGTTCTTTGTTACCTAGTCTCTGTTCTACCTCAAGTGTTACAATATTTGTTTGTTTGTAGAACTATCTTACAATTCAATTAAATATATAATCATATGCCATTAGATAAAGGAGGATGATGACCCACAAGTAATGAAAATAGAACAGCATAGAACAAAATACAAAAATGGACAGTACGCCTGTACATAAACAGTCCATAAAACCAACGCAACAATTGCCAAGCTTTGAAACATGATAATGCTACAGGAAGGAGGTAAGGCTCTAAGAACAAGATACATCCAAAGAGCAATAGACGGAACTAATGTATCGTCCAAGTGTAGGAAGTGCAATTTAAAAGAAGAGACCAAAAAACACTTTGCAAGTGAATGTCCAATGCTAGCACAGAATAAATATTAAAGAGACATGATTCAGATTAAAAAGCCCTCCACTGGAGTCTATGTGAGAAATATCAGATCGAATGTAGTAACCAAGATCTAAACAACTTCTCTTTAGACTTTGGTAGTAACAAGTAGTACGAACAACTTTCTGAAGTAGTAGGAAACGAGCAGAAAAAAATTCCTCAGAATACAATATCAGAACGGATAGGATGATACTGGCACATCGACCAGACTTGACTCTGACCGAAAACCCCCAGGACAAAGTAACACTTATACATGTCGCAGTACCTTGTGATTCCAGATTGGATAAGGATGAGAGGGAGAAATTAGAAAAGCACTAAGACTTACGGAATAGAACCCATAATTCACTGGAGCACACAAGGCATAATACCAATGTCTCTGTTAACCCCAGGACTCAATCCGAAACCCCACGCTGTGAACCATCAGTCTAGATAGGCTGTGGGTTTGTTCCATGTGAGTAGGGCTCATCTTCTGAATAACTGATAGACAGTAATAATAATAATAATAATAATAATAATAATAATAATAATAATAATAATAATAATAATAATAATGAGCTTACATATCAATACTCAAATTACAATGGGCATGAAAACGAAAATTCATGCATCGTCTTTATTAATTCGTAAAAACACTTGAATTATAAAAATATAATTATAATTAATGACTCCTGATTTATAGACGAATAGCTTTGAAGATTCATCATGGAAGAAATTTCATGGAAAAATATTGAAAACATCAGACTAATTAATTATCTGTCATGCGACGCTCACTGTGTTTTTCCAGTTTGTTCAAAAGAAAAGCTCTAAATTAAGGGCACTTTTATACTGAGGAGGAACAAAACAGAATTATCCTACTTCACAGCTTTTACCGAAATTGTAGTGTTCGTTTATCTTCTCGTTTACGCTTTCATTCAACAACGTAATTAGCATGGCAAATTTGCTTTTTCATCTTTTCATAATTTTGATAATTTTTTTTTTTTTTTTTAGTTTGTGTTTAGCTTTTTGCTCGATAAGAGCTGGTGACTTAAAAATGATTGAAATGTCATTTTTGATGGCCTTTACAAAAAAAAATTCTATATTTTTTCCAATTAGAGCAATAAATTTTGTCGGCTCGTACAGGACTCCTAAATTTTTTGAGAACTTACTCGATAATGTCACATTCCCAAATTATCTTTTTATCTTTTGAGTTTAAAAATTTTATAGGAAAAGAATTTGTTCCTTTCACTTTCGACTTTTTATTGACAGCCATTATTGCCATGTCAACTTATTTCTTTTTTTTTTCCACGAACTGGACATAATTACTCAGACAAAGTAAAAAAAAATATGAACTTTATATATCAGGGAGATAGCATAAAATAGACTAGATGGAATTCGTGGAAGACGCTTCGTATCAAATGGTTTTAATATTCACAAATATCTAGTTCATAGGTTTCAAAGGAAAACGATTAAGATTCTGCAAATCCAATAGAGGGATTGTTTTGATAAGATTATGCTGTGATAGTAACCATTGCGATATCTATCCTCTGAAAATTATATACTATGATGGCTCAGCCTATCCTCTTTTGTTAATTATATCTTAGAAGAACTGCGTCTGACAAAGAGGATTGCTTCTTGCGTTATTTCTTAACCTAACATCTGGCAAGAAGAAGTTCGTAACTTCTTATTCTTCAGTGCGCCCAGCAGGGAGCCATGGACTTGGACAATAATTCAAGTGAATACATGGACTGCAAGAATGTACCTCCTAAAAGTGAAGTCTGCTTGAGATAGATGTTTTGAGACTTAGATTACGCAAATGTTTTTTTGAAGACAGTGACCTTTATACCCATAAATCCACTGGTGTATTAAAATTACAAATTTGTCATAGCTGTGGAGGTGATTTGTTTCTTGTGAGCGTTTGAAAATTGATAGAAACTAAACGCGGTGTTTTGAACGTAGAAGGTACTGAAATGATTCTTGTAATTCTCTGCGTACAGTCCAAAAGTCTTTAAGAATTGACAATATAGGAGTAAAAAAAATCTTTATTCCCCAAGATGTAAAGTACGAATATTTACTGCAAGAATTACCGGTGATATGGTACAGTGATATTAATCTCTCTCTCTCTCTCTCTCTCTCTCTCTCTCTCTCTCTCTCTCTCTCTCTCTCTCTCTCTTCCAGTTCTGGTAAGAAAAAGTGTAAAAAGCACCCTAGAATAAAAACGAACGTTTTGTTTCGTCAGAAAGGGTTGTGATAGAGAGTGTCAGCAATAAGACCGAAATAAATGCACAGACTCCGAGAATAAGAGTATGTGAGATTCATCGTAAATAAGCTATCATAGACGCAAATAAAAGAGAGAGGATTAATATTTACAGATATTTATGAAGGTGGATGGAGGCGAAAATAAATTAAACCAAAAGCCTTAGATTTCGAAGACTAATGGTGTGGGAGTTATTTCAGAGTAAGAATGGTATTGCTATCAGCAGACGTGGATATTATAAACTAGAAAATAGTGAAATACAGATCACAAGATATCGATTTTAAAATCTACCACTCCCGCAAAAGAAATGAATAATATATAAACCAGAGAATGATGATACCGAAAGATAAAGTTTCCTATAAACAGATAGAAAATGGTAATACAACGGGTAGTTTTATTGTTATTTAAGTTATCGTAATGCTCTATCTGATATCGAAATGTTAACTGAATCGTGCATAACAGTATTTTTTTTATTATTACCAATGTTATAAGGCTTAGCAGTAAACAACTATCTTTCACCATGAGATGAAGACTGCTTATAAATGGTAAATCTAAAATATTGTACCTCATTCATTAGTTTGATAACTTAGGGTATTGTGCGTCTATATCTTAAAAGTGATATATTCCTATATTGCAAGTTCTTTAAATCGGGAGCGGTAGGGTGTAAGATAATTACCCATTTAGTGGTCCTGGTTAGAGTACGGTATATTTTTAATAACATCATACAAATAGGTTAGTATTTAGATTTTTTTGAAAAATATCCTGGCGAAATAAACTATGGTCATGCATGAATTTGCGTACATAAGTGAAGATTATAAGAATTTCCAACTAATTACATGATAACTAAAATCCGCAAAAAGAACTTC
>NC_089742.1:15316665-15319165 GCF_040412425.1 Macrobrachium rosenbergii
GAAGTTTGAGTCATCGTTTTTTGCCAGTACCTTTCAGACCAATCGATCGATTGGTATGGTACTTTGAAACAGAGTTCCTAACACCCTCCCCTAATTTTTTTATGAAAAATTGCATGTCCAAACGCACATTTTAAAGGCACTTAACTCTTGAAATTTAGGACAGCCAAACCTAGCCAGTCAAGGTTTACGAATCCATTTGGATAAGCACTCTCGGGTACTTGTCCCTCCTATGCATTTCTGCATCCACGGGCACTTGTCCCTCCTATCACTGCGACCACAAGTGATAAACCCGTCGTTTAACCTCATTCTCTGATTTTGGAAACCCCCTGTTCTATATAACCATGAAGGTCGTTAGCTTCCCCGTCTGTCATTTCATTCATTCCCTACTCCTCTCTCTCTCTCTCTCTCTCTCTCTCTCTTTGCAATGTTTGTTATGCAATGGAATGTTTTCAGGCATATATTATCATTGCAATTTTTCAACTGAGCAGTGTAGGATGAAATGAGCTAACGACCTTCATGGTTATATAGAACTTAGGGGTTTCCAAAATCTTTTGTAGTTGATGAATGAAATGTCGGGTTAAACGACGGGTTTATCACTTGTGTCTCCAGTAATCGCAGAGAAGGTTGTCTCGTCGCTGTTCAGAGTTATGGCTTACAAGCTGACATGTGCCCGTGGATGCAGAAATGCATTTGCTATAATTCATCTTGAAGCTTGCAGCCGGGAGAAAGCCGACTTAAAAATTAAGAACAAATCTGAATGGGTAAGATATTGAAATGGTTACATTTCATGGTCATATATAATATATAATATATATATATACATATATATATATATATATATATATATATATATAAATGCATTTATATATATATATCTTGATATATATATAAAAAGCTGCCCAAAAAAAAGAAAAATCTGAATATTGACATATATTGCGTATATATATATATCATGGTCATATATATATATATATATATATATATATATATATATATATATATATATATATATATATATATATATATATATATATATATATATATATATCATTAGAAGTGTGTGTGCTCTGTGTGTCTCACCGTGTGCATAGGGAAAGGCGTCGTACTCATACATTTATTTATATAACGTTTTATATTCATAATATATCATATATATAATAAATATATAAACGAACTTAAATATAAGCACTATATAATCCATTAAAATTATATAATATTTAATCAAATTTAAAGATAAAACAGATTTATTGACATACATCCGTGATAATTTATGAACATCTTAAAACTGTTCAATTATACTAAACATTAAAAATATGTAGAAAATATTTATAAGAATAAAAACATAAAAAACTTTTAAAAATATTATCCAAAACAAAATAAAACACTAAAATTTTCTTGAAGGCTATTCTGTACCTTATCCTCATAAGGGACAGGCAGTGAAGAATTTCGTGGAAACAAACAACGCACCTTGGCAATAAACAACTGTACAGAGGAGGAGGGCAAGTTCAGTATTTAAAAGACGGAACTTATTTTGTTTGCATAATTTTCTCCAATTGTTATTTCATGTTTATTCTAAATTCACTGTTCTATTATATAATGAAAATAGTATGTCACAGAACAGTTTATAACCTTTGAGAAATGTATGCAAATGGATGTATGTCAATAAAACAGTTTTATCTTTGCCTTGTTCCCTATATATATGACATTAAATATAACCAAAGCAATATCTTACCTATTCAGATTTATTCTGATAAAAAGGTTTCTCCATCTGTAAGCTTCAAGAAGAAATATAGCAAATGCATTTCTGCATCCACGGGCACATGTCAACATGTTTGTTTTTATTGAAACAGCGACGACACAACCTCCTCCTCTGTAGTTACTGGGAGACACAAGTGATAAACCCGTCGTTTAACCCGTTTTTATTTTTTAAATATTTTTAGATTTTAGAAACCCCTAAATTTTATAACCATGTAGGTCGTTTAGTATAATTCATCCTGTTTTTGTTGAAAAAGCGTTAATCAGTTTGTTG
Organism: Macrobrachium rosenbergii; assembly: GCF_040412425.1. Taxonomy (NCBI): domain Eukaryota; kingdom Metazoa; phylum Arthropoda; class Malacostraca; order Decapoda; family Palaemonidae; genus Macrobrachium; species Macrobrachium rosenbergii. The sequence goes on from NC_089742.1 coordinate 15,318,695, forward strand.
GCTACCCCATCAAATTTGATTTAAGTGCCCGAAAAATGAATTTGCAAACTGAATTTATTACCAGAAATTAGGAGGTTTATTAAACACATTGATGCAAAGTAACACGCCGATCCATTAATTAATTTGAAAGATATTGGCAAAAACAAGATGACTCAAACTTCCTGAAATACATACAGTAGTATATATATATATATATTATATATAATGCTGTCATGCTGGAGTGATTATATATATATCTATATATATTGATATATATATATATTATACATATATAACAATATATATATATATATACTCGTTTTTAAATATATATTTATATATATATATAAGATATATATATATCAGGAAAAAGGAAAGATAAAACTGATTTATTGACATACATCCGTGATGTCATTGTCTCAAAATGGTTATAAACTGTTCTGTGATTTTAACAATTATTTTCATTATGTATGTAGAACAGAATTTAGAATA
>NC_089742.1:15321665-15351665 GCF_040412425.1 Macrobrachium rosenbergii
ATAATTAATTTTAGAAGTGAGAAAACGGAGGGATTTTTGAGTGAGAAAATTAGTTTTGCTTGAAGTGAGGTATGTATGTTTTAGAATGGTTGAGAGAATAGTCAGCAAAGAGTTTGAATTATGACCACATATAGAAAATGCATTTGCAAGACTGTGTATATTTAGTAACTAACAGAATCAAGAAAATTATGACCAGTTATGTGTGAAGGAAATGGTATGTGAACACGATGGAAACAGAACTAATATTCTTTATAATACTTCAACAACATTATAGAAATATTACTATAAATACAATAAGTTACTTAATTTAATATTTTATTATAACCTTTTTTAGTAAAGAAAATGAATCAACAGGCGAATACATTGTTATGAAGCATCGCGTTTTATGTCAGAGAACTTACATTCAATAAGAAGAGAGAGAGAGAGAGAGAGAGAGAGAGAGAGAGAGAGAGAGAGAGAATGACATATTATCAATTGCTTGACTAAACATAGTATGTGTAAATTGATCAAACTTTGCCCAGCAAGTCTAGTTTAATCAACTGGAATAGTATAAATTTTATTTGATGAAAAGAAGAAATGTCGGTGAAAAAAGTGATTTTAGTTTCTGTTATCAAATCACTAAATAGTTCATATCCCTTAAATTACATCACGCTTTTGATAATTGGCGTTAAAATAAAAGAAAAAAATCAAAGCGAATAGAAAATTTCTGTTATATACGTTAATTGCAGATGGTTGAGAATCTCCTCAAGATCTTTATGGAAACATATTTCATCCATATTATCCTTATGAAACTGTGTTTGTGAACATATTTCATCCATATATATCCTTATGAAAGTGTGTTTGTGAAAGTTCGCGTGAGGGAGGAAAGGAAACCAAAATCGTTCATCACACCTGGTTTCATTTATGGTAAATTTATGAACTCCTTTCATAAGGCTTTTACTTCGATCCTGCCCGAGGTGATTAGGGCCCTCGTGATATATAACGCTTTTAAAGTAAGTATTTTTCAACACGAACTTTTGTTTGGCTTTTGCTCTCCTATCGAGGTCGCTATTATTCCATGAAGGTCACGTAGGAAATATTAAATGCTTTGCGTGTAAAGTATTAGTACTCTGCATGTTTATTAATCGTTCCACCTTGTCGATTATTATAAGTATTCTGTGTCTATTATTAAGCTTCATTTCCATAAGGCACTTAAAAAATAAATCATTCTCCCGCATTGTATGTAATATTTTAGTTGTATTTTTTTGGAAAATATGTCTTTACCATTATTGTGACAATCAACTTACTTGCTTCAGCATAAGCTAAGGCCCGTACAGACACAATACACAAATATATATATATATATATATATATATATATATATATATATATATATATATATATATATATATATATATATATATATATATATATATATATATATGATTTGTGTATGTTCCAGCATAATTCTGGAACACATTGAACAATTTTAACTAAACTTGTTATGCATATGACTTACTATCTAGAAAAGAATACTGTGGGGGTAAGACATCACTAGCACCAAAGGGCACCAAAGGGGGTGGGAAGGGCTTCCCTGAAATGGGGCTGGTTCTGCCTGTAGACTTAGTGACTAAAACTCTTCGAGTTGATCGTACCTCATTTCGGTGTATATATTACTTACTATCAGGAAAAGAACATTGTGGGGGCAAGACATCTCTAGCACCATAGCAGACGAGGGTAGGAAGGGGGTGACATATCAAAGTAACAGAAAACGACAGATATTAGTGTCTAATCCATAGTTTTCAAGGTCACTGAGATGAATAGTGACACTCCTGGTCCCCTTTATGTCCAAGTTCAGCCCAGATAGGAAGAAGGTGTGAGAAGGGGTGAAAAAAAATGTAAAAGATGACAGAATGTTAGTGAGAGAGAGAGAGAGAGGAGAGGGGGGTGTTAGGGAGAGAGAGAGAGAGAGAGAGAGAGAGAGAGAGTAGAGGAGAGGTGATAGAGAGAGAGTAGAGCGGGTATTAGGGAGGAGAGAGAGAGAGAGAGGGGAATTTATCGGTTGTCATTCAGAGATTTCCCAGGCAGCCCCTGGTTGGTCAGCTAGTATACACACACACACACACTTATATATATATATATATATATATATATATATATATATATATATATATATATATATATATATATATATATATATATATATATACATATGTGTGTGTATGTTGTGTAATGCGTGTGTGTGGGTGATCTGTCCCCATTAAAGTCTAGATTAATATTGTAAATCAAATGTCCAGAACACATAAAGTAACTGTTTAACTCATTGTTATTGGTTTTTCATATGTATATATATATATATATATATATATATATATATATATATATATATATATATATATATATATATATATATACATATACATATATATGTATGTATAAAATTCTAACACAAGGATTCTCAATAAATTGTAAATTTACCTATAATGAGAGATTTAGACTTTATTCCTATCTCTCTCCTCCATCCTAATTTTCGTTGGTAATAAAAATCAGACATTTATGGCTAATATCCGGTTTATTTTTTCTACTTGTTCTTTTTCCTTTTTTTTAAAAGAAGATTTTAAAAAGTAAAATCCATTTATAAAAAATAACATTTTATACCAAATATTCATGAACTTCCTTCAGTAAAGTTTTACAACACGATGGAATATTTTAAAATGCTTAAGGTAACTGCAGTCAAGAAATGTTTATTACTTATTACTGTATGGCATCTATATTCTCAGAAATTTAATATTAGATGAAATATATATATATATATATATATATATATATATATATATATATATATATATATATATATATATATAGTGTATGTATGTATGTATGTATATATATATATATATATATATATATATATATATATATATATATACTATATATATATATATATATATATATATATATATGTGTGTGTGTGTGTGTGTGTGTGTGTGTGTGTGTGTGTGAGTGTGTGCGTGTATGTATATGCATTTATGTATATACAGTGCACATGTATATATATTTATATATGTATACATACATACATATATATCACATGCTTTTCGTTTAATATTTTGTTTTAATTCCGATGCTCCAGTGATAGCATCCTACAAAAAGAAGAATTTACGTATATGAATAGGCATTGAGTAACATCACATAGTGTGGTACAGAGCTACTTGATATAAACTCGTTTACACCTGACTAACATATTGGAGTGAATTTTAAGTTTCCTATTTCCTGTCATATATATACTTTAAAAAGCGAAACCAGTAAAAAAAAAAATATATATCATTGTCATGAGCATGTTATATTGACTGGGGCCAAATAATATATTAATGAGACTCTTGCACACAAAAACAATTAAAAAACACATTACTTAAGTAAAACCAGGCTAGAAAACAGGTACCTGTAGTTTAATGATTTGTGTTTCATTTCCAAAGATTGATTAGTTATACGCCAAACATTTATTCCAAAAACATTAGTCACCAAAGCGGTACATGTCTCGAATATTTAACAAACTGATATCAGTTCCTCGAAGGACCTAATGTACAATATTGATTCCGGATATGACGTTGCTGCGGATGCCATTAGGCATGTATTTCTAAAGTATTGCAATCTCCACGACGAAATATTGCTGATATTAGGGAAATAAACTTTTTTTTTTTTTTTTTTACATATCCCCCAGCTCAGATTCCGATTGCCATGATTCCCGTGAATGCACAAGATCCAAGTAATAAGAAACTTATTTGCGGCAATATTACTAACCCCTGTGACTAGAAATTTAATAATGTCTACACAGTATCTTCGATTGCTTGCAATGGATTTTAATTTTGCTTTCAGTCAGAATATTTTTAGACTTGAAATACTGAAAATATTAAAGCGCTGGGAACACACCACACCACAGATTAAAGATCTGAAACATTTATAAAATAAAACAATTTTTGTGTAATTCATACCAGTGCTGCATGAAATTTTGTTTCCAAACATAGCACTTTAATTCACAAGTACCCTAAACTTCCAGTTCTAAAGACAGTTTGGTGTTTGCTTAATTTTAAGTAGTGTTTCGTTCTAAATGTTTGTTTTGTTTATATGTTGATTTTTCTTTGGCTATGATATGATATGATTATCATGGGTCTGTTTTTCTCTTTCCTAAAAAAAACATGAACATTCTCCTCAGTAGATTAATGCTAAAAAAATACCCATCCTTTCTGATTATTGATCGTTATTAGCAAAAAATCCTAGTCACAAGGCCCGGTTTCATAATGCATATTAGTGGGATTTTTCTGTTGCATTTATTCTTTATCTAAAGGAAGACGCCTCATTGTGGAAGTCTTCACAGACGATTTTTTTTTTTTGTGTCACGACTCTTGATAAATCTGACCGGCGCCTACCGTATTGCATCCCGCTGTAATAGTTTGTGATAGTTACTTTTTATAGAAGCAACAAAAATACTACAGTGAAACCATTTGAATTGCTATTGAAACCATCACACCGCGTGATTCAGCAAAGCCTAGGTAAATTGACTGACTATATTCTTTAATACTTTTGCGAATCATTGGGGAACTGTCATCAAAACAAGGATAACTTCTGAAATGTCTGCCATAAAACATACTCACAAAGACAAGCACACAGCTCCGACCCTCTCTCTCTCTCTCTCTCTCTCTCTCTCTCTCTCTCTCTCTCTCTCTCTCTCTCTCTCTCATAGTTCCTAATTGGACGAATGGTTATCGTTCTCGGCTAGCACTTTGCTGGTCCCACGTTCGATTCTTCGACCGGCCAATGAAGAATTAGAGGAATTTATTTCTGGTGATAGAAATTCATTTCTCGTTGCAGTGTGGTTCGGATTCCACAATAAACTGTAGGTCCCGTTGCTAGGTAACCAACTGGTTCTTAGCCACGTAAAATCAATCCAACCCTTCCGGCCCGCCCTAGGAGAGCTGTTAATCAGCTCAGTGGTCTGGTTAAACTAAGGTATACTTACTCTCTCTCTCTCTAATTTAAACGAAATTTAATTATTAAAAAAATCATCACATGTTTGCAAAATATGGAAAAATAATAAACTTTGTGCGTGTGTGTGTGTGTGTGTGTGTGTGTGTGTGTGTCCTTTCCCTTCCTCCCCTTTATAGACCTTTGTCGAATAATGTGATACAGAAAAAAAAGGCAACACCGCGTTAAACCGGGTTAAAGAGCAAATTGATGTTTATTCATCCTGGGATGTTTCTAACACTTCCTTATTTCTGAACTTAGGACACAACTATTAGGATGATTTTAACAGATGTTCGGATGCACACATACCATCTTTACCGCTATATAGGCTATTATAGTTATCATCATTGTTGTTTCATCCTCAAAATACCAAAAGCAAAGAAATCATCGATAGTATGTGTTGGCGTATTTTGCCGGAAAAATGATTTAGGTTTATCCACTTCGTCATCATCATCTTAATAATCACCATTATTATTATAATTTTTGTTGCTCCATTTATTATCAATATCCTTGTTATAGCAACAAGACCAAAAACGATAATAATGCTGGTGTTAAGGATCTATGGAGATATACATACATATATTTTATGGTATTCACGAACTTTCGCCGTTTGTAAAAAGCACCTGTCCATCTCAGAGTGGGCTTCATGGAAACTGTGTAAGCTCCTAACGCAAGTAAATATTTTCTTTCATTTACCATTTGGTATTTATTTAGCTGAAAAAAAAAGGAAGTTTAAGCAGTAGCGTTGTTTGCCTCATTATATCTTGACATGAAAGGATAATCATAAAGAAGGATTTCAGTTCAAGAGAAGAGCATTTAGAAATATTTGATATGTAGCTCTATCATAAAACATTATTGGCAAGATGAAATAATCATCTAGCTGCCAGGGGATAAATTCCATACTTTAAATAAATAAAAAAAACATTAAGACATGATTCACCCTCATCTCCTACAAGCAATTTTTTTAGACATCAAAAGTATTTTTCGTCTTAATTTTCTTCGGATATTTCTTTCAGTAAAATTATATATATATATATATATATATATATATATATATATATATATATATATATATATATATATATATATATATATATATATATATATATATATATATACATACATATATTTGTATGTGTACATGTGTGTGTGTATGTGTGTACGTGTGTGTGTACATAGAAATTCCATAAACTCAGCAAAAATTTTTGCTCTTTGTACTATGTATGTTTGTGCTTAGCATTGTTCGACGAGAGCGTTTTATTCAGAAATAATAGAAAGGTTATTACATTGTTTTGTGTTCAACAAAAAATATCTGATAATGTCAGATCTCGTAATTTTTTACTATTCGTTAACGACCTATATTTTTCTTTATCTAAAAAGGCCATACTACCATAATATTTTCCTATCTTTAAGGGTCAGGAAATTCGGAAATAAAATACCGAATCGGATTTTTCCCTTGTACCTATAGACAAGAATTTTTTTTAAATGAGCCGTTTTTAATACATGAATTGACAAAATAAATCAAGAGATAATTGGAACCCACGGCTGAATGCTGTTTGCCAAATATTTTGCTGATACCTGCAAATAACATATTTATTGGCTGGAACATCGTCTGATGTAAATCAAAGCTCAAAGTGCCAGGTTTGCTTAACTATGCTATGACAATACCATTACTCATGCTGTTTAGTTTATTGCATCATTTCACGCAGCATTGGCGTCACCGTCATCAAAATGTATCGCAATGACAATGAAATGAAGGACATATTATGAGTTGCCGAGTCGATGACATGATGAGAGTAGTTATTTTGTATTTTTTATTTTGATGAGATTAACAGGTGAAATTCCGCTCGGATTATACAGTCAAGTCTAACCCACGGAGGGAGAAGATAGTGTTAGGGATTAAATTATTTGCCATTTTCAGGTTTAGGAAGAATCCAGGCCCTTGCAGCCAGCAATATGGTGCCTTACAAGAATCGATGTTATGCGAATGATTGTCAGGGCAGTGCCTTCCCCGAAGCACGTCAACTGAAAGAAACGGTTCAGAGATAAGAATTATTGTAACTATTACTGGAAGCATTGTTATTGCTCTTGTCTTGTTATGGTCTTCAAAAGCAGTAACTTTAAAACATTTTTCCCAAAGTGTTAAAACGATATTTTTGCTATCATTCTGCAAGATAAACAACTCCGTTAGTTCCTAACAACAAGAAACACAAGTAAAAAATGCGCCGAAATTTCTTCGGCGCAATCGAGTTTTCGTACAGCATATAATGCTGTACAAAACTCGCAGCCGCAGCCATCAAACTTTCAGCCACGACCCGGTGGTGGCCTGTGTTGTTGGTACCTATAGCGGTGCCAGACGCACATTCATGTCTAACTTTAACCTTGAAAAAAAATGAGGCTAGAGGGCTGCAATTTGGTATGTTTGATGATTGGAGGGTGGATGATCAACATACCAATTTGCAGCCCTCCAGCCTCAGTAGTTTTTCAGATCAGAGGGCAGACAGAAAAATTTAGATGGAGAGACAAATAGCCATCGCAGTTGTTTTCTTTTACAGAAAACTAACAGCATTAAACTTCGTTTCCATATGTGTATCGACATTTTTATTATTAGAAAATTATCTTCAATAAATGTTTTATTGTACAACATTGCACCGGTCGAGCGATGAAGCTTTTCTTATATTGTGTCGTTGATTGTTGGATATCAGTCTCCTTAAAATCTCTTATGAAGGAATTTAGTTTGGGCAATCCTGATAAATTTTTCATCAATAGGAGTGAAAAAAATTTAATTCTGAAATTAGGTAAAATGAATGTGGTACTGAAAGAGCCAAATCCATTTGGAAAGAAAGAATTATTGTCTGTACGTAAATAAAAACAGGAGAGTGTTTAACAAAAAAAAAAAACGAATTAACTGAAGGAGAGGCAAGGCAGATTGATTTGTATATACAGTAGTAGTATAAAAGACTGAAGTAAGTTGATTTATATATATATATATATATATATATATATATATATATATATATATATATATATATATATATATATGTGTGTGTGTGTGTGTGTGTGTGTGTGTGTGTGTGTGTGTGTGTGTGTGTGATTATATATAGATGTATATATAATCATAACCTTGCATTATTCTTTTTAGTTTATAATAAATCTATCTGCCTTACCTCTCCTTCAGTATATACACACACACATACACACACACACACACACACACACACACACACACATATATATATATATATATATATATATATATATATATATATATATATATATATATATATATATATATATATATATATATAATCACCCAGAGGTCTTTGCCAGCAACGACAATGATTGTTTGGCAGAATGAACCAAAAATATAGGAGTCAGACTTGGGAGAATAAAAATGGTACGAAGTGGAGAATAATATTAGCTTCACCAAAGAGGAGAAAGGGTTACAGGAGCGAAAAAAATCCAACTGAATGTTTTAGCTTTTGCTCACGAAAGCTACAGATCTAAACACAGAACTCGAGAGTAATTTACAGCAACAGAATTTAGCATATGAAGACTTTAACTAGAAATAGGGCACCTGTTTGAGCGCATATATTCAAACACATGCTTCGGTGCAAAAATATAGTATAAATTCAGACCAAGTTGCTGCCCATTTTGACACTTTATTACCCAAATAGTGAACGTGTGAATCAACGGAAGACCCAATAAGTATGAAACATCAGTATTTGCAAAAGAGAACATATTCACGCAATTCTTTTTTTTTTTTGGACATATATGTTCGGATATTTCTTTGAACATTATTGTCTATTTTTCTGTAACTGCTACATTTTTCAGTCGCGCAACAAATTCCGCCATGAAACAAAATCGATCATTTATAAAACTAAGATTTCTCATACTTGAATTCAGCATAAAGTTACAGGGACGGAAAACGTGCACAATGTTATATTTCACGTCTTTGTTTATTTTGCGAACTCGACAAGAAAAATTGTGCATGCAATGTTTTCCGTCACAAGCAATGTCAATAACACAATGGGACAAACAGCAGAATATGTTCGCGTTCAAAACACGTGTCATCTTTGAGATATGGTCGCAATTTTCATATTTTACTTGTTCAACAACGCACTGGTGATATATATATATATATATATATATATATATATATATATATATATATATATATATATATATATATATATATATATATATATATATATATATATATATATATATATATATATATATATATATATATATATATATATATATATATATATATATATATATATATATATATATATATATATATATATATATATATATATATATATATATAATATATATATATATATATATATATATATATATATATATATATATATATATATTAGCTTTTTTAACGTTGTCTTTTCTAACGTAATTTAATTTCCCACTCAACCCAAGACTATGGAAAATAGTTTGACAGGACCATAAATAAGATACATTTGTTCATACCTGAAGTTCGGTGTAAGATGTATCCTGATAAAAACATGAATATGATAAATGTTGCCACTAGACGCATTCGCTTCCCGTCTCCACACACATGCTCATATGTGAGCTTTCGAATCAATAACAAGGAGGCCATTTGGAGAACTAATATGAGGTCATCAATTATTGTCGTTAGCAGAACACTTTTTTGATGGTTAAATGTTGGACACCTTGACGTGAAATATTGGCTTGCAAATAACTGAGTGGCTGTTATTTGTTTACCAGCAGGTATTCATAGTGAGTGGTTTACAGGTGTATTAACCGCCAGGGGTTGCATTACGATAAGGTTACCGTGATTAAATAGCTAATAATGATTAGCTGTCAAAGTGAGTGTCGTTGTATATATTTGGAAAGACTGAATATATAAAGGAAAGGAAATAATTCTGTTGAAGTAACAGCTATTAGACAGAACCATGGTGCATAAACAATGTGAGCAAAAGCTGTGGAAATTCCATGTTAACCACACATTGGGGTAGAACCTAGAAAATTGTTCCCGCCGTCGCTTAACTCACCGATAGAAAATAATAAAAAGAAGAATAGGAATAAGGAAAAGTCATCAAATAACAGCGATAACGCTTGTACTGAAAACAAATATACTTAAAACAAAGAAAGCACAACCTAAGAAAAGTAAGAAAAAAGATCCCATTTCATGAAAAAAAAAAAAAAAACCGAAGACGTCTTAGACAAAATACACTCTGAGTCAGACCAGTAGTATTCCCCCAAGGGTTATCTCCCCCAACCCCTATTCCCTGTAGAGAGTACAAGAATTTCCAGAGGCCATAATGGTCTTTGATAGACATCCTAATAGACCTACTTTGGTCGTTTCCGAGCTACGCTTCTCTTCGAATGGCTCATTTCTTTAGTATTTACGAAGAAACAATTTGCCATTATTCACCTTAGTTTCCTATGTAATGAACCTCTTCGCATTTGCCGATCTTATGGAGTGTAGTAAGTAGATTTTATGTGAGTGCATGGGTAAAGGGACTGAAAGTATTTATGCATGTACACTGAAAAGTTTTGGTTAAAAGATCCATTTCCTTTCTGTCGTCTTTATATATATATATATATATATATATATATATATATATATATATATATATATATATATATATATATATATATATATATATATATATATATATATATATATATATATATATATATATATATAAATATGTTGTGTAAAATTCCTGCAAATGCAAGATGCTTACTGAACTCTCTGTCTTCATTGTGATAAGAAAACTTATCAAAAAATTCTAAATGCAATTTATATAGTATTAAGAGAGTTAGGTGACATTTTCAAAATTTTAATGAGTCTCACATATAAGAAAATTACGATAATTTTTTCCTGTCTTTATTTTCATAATATACCAAGAAGAGGTTCTTTTTATGTGGTTTTCTATTCACCTCGAATTATGCTCCCACTTCCTTCTTGGAAACTCTTCTGAGTTCGTAGAACAACCCTCATTATGAGTTTATATCTTTAGATGTAAAACATGCAATAGACATAATAGAATTCAGCAGGCTCTTTATCCATTCGTGAGCTGGGAAACACTGGTTTCTTATTATTAAATTGATATAATAAACACTGGTTTTCTCATTAAATTGATATATATATATATATATATATATATATATATATATATATATATATATATATATATATATATATATATATATAAAATTTGTTAAATTTAACTCAGTTTCCTTGACTTTGTTTCCTGTTGGGGAATTTACTGCCATGTATGTATATATATATATATATATATATATATATATATATATATATATATATATATATATATATATATATATATATGTGTGTGTGTGTGTGTGTGTGTGTGTGTGTGTGTGTGTATATATATATATATATATATATATATATATATATATATATATATATATATATATATATATATATATATATATATATATAAATATATCTATATATACATATTTTACACCAATCACGATAAGTTACCAAATGTAACTTGCAGAGGCATAGCTAGTCTAACCTTAGAAGTATTATGTTGAGTCCGTCACCGTGTAGGATCAAAATTATATTCATATTTCAAACTAGCAATTTAAACAACAGTCTGGACAAATTCTTGCTTTTGCGGATAGTTGCTTATCGTTGTGATTCAATGCTGCCTGGAAATAAGGCTGTTTCAGTAGCAATTATATATATAAGCATCGTTGGTTTTGACAGTGTCTTCAAAAATACAGATTTTAGAAGATTTTCGAAATACGTGGACATAAAAAGAGAGGAAAGAAAAAACGTCGGAACAAGACAGTGCTTCAGCATGACAGACCCTTAGATGTCGGTCTTGTGGACAAGCACTGCACTGCAGTTGCGAAAGCAGAATCTACATGAGGATATTCCCTATTCTATACTAATTCTAATATCGAAATCACTTAACCGGAGGGAATATCTGAAGGTTTGCTCGGCAATCTTTTTTTTTTTTTTTATAGCTCTCGATATAATATTCCAAAAGCTACAAACTTAGCAAAAATTATGTCTTATGATTAAGGCTTCAAAAATTTTGGAAGATATTACTTTTTCCTCTTAATTCAGTTCAACAAGAGGAAAAATTGAGATGAAATATTTGTATACTATAATAATTTTATTTAATAAAAGAATTAGCCCTCTGGAACGAAGGTCACAGTTAATGAATCATGTTTCATAAATCATTAGCTTTAAAAGTATTAAGTTTAGAAAATATAACTGGGAAAAGTATTGATGAAATCGAATGAATTAATTAACCGTCATGCCTTTGAGTTTTCACATATAAAGGCAACAGAGAAGTTACTTCTCTAGCATTCCGTTCCACAAAATTCAAAAATTCATTAAGTTCACACCAAACAATTTATCTTGTTCTCCACTAACATTTAGACGTAAAAGCTGATTTGATATCTATTTCTCTTAACCCTTTTTTTTTATCGAAATCTATTGGCCGTTTATTTGTTAACGGCGGAGAAGAGAAACGATGTTTTTAAATTGTCTGCTCCATTGCACGAATTTTTTGAAATATATAACACGCAATGCACAGAAAGAGTTAGCTGTTTGGTTTTGAAACATATATGTAACAAAACAAGAGGTAACTGGAATCAAAGGTTGGTTTCAGCTTGACCAAATTGTTTATGGTACTCGCAACTATTACATTTTTTTTTTTTTTTTTGAATGTCGCATGATAAAACTTTTATATCTCCTAGTGCCAGGATCGTTTTTCTCTGCTCTGATAATATGACTACTACTTTCACATCACCTTAAAAATTTATTCCTACTCTATTGATGATCAGAAATACATCTCTCATTTTTTTTTTTTAAACTGGGGATACTGATTGCAAATGGTACAGATAACGAGAAGTTTTAACATTAATTTCAAATGGCTGAATTAATAGTTTTTGGATAAACAAAGGTATTACTCAGAATCGTCCATCCTAGTCTAGTTTGCCTTGGGCCATGAGTTTTACCCATCTCTTCTTGGCCAGAAAATAAGGACGTAAATTACTGTAGAGCTATTATCATTCCATTAGTTGCATCTCGAAGAGTCTCATCTTTTTAGCTGAAAGGTTTTTAATAACGGATTATTATTATTATTATTATTATTATTATTATTATTATTATTATTATTATTATTATTATTAGTAGTAGTAGTAGTAGTAGTAGTAGTAGTAGTAGTAGTAGTAAAGTAGCATTTCAATGCCTATATCTTTATTAATGAGTCTTAACCATTGTAATTATTGTAGGCTTTTGGCAATTAAAAACTAGTCCCTAATAAGATAATACGTTTGTTCGGCGAGTCGGTAGAGTTGCGGCCTTCCACTCGTTAGGCCCGAGTCCGACTTCCCGGCCGGTTAATGAAGAGTTAGAGGAATTTATTTCTGGTGATAGAAATTCATTTCTCGCTGTAATGTGGTTCGGATTCCACAATAAGCTGTAGGTCCCGTTGCTAAGTAACCAATTGGTTCTTAGCCACGTTAAATAAGTCTAATCCTCCGGCCAGCCCTAGGAGAGCTGCTAATCAGCTCAGTGGTCTGGTAAAACTAAGGTATACTTAGCTTTTTTTCGGCGGTAGTAAGTTGTCCATATACGCTGGCATCGACTTTTGCATCTCATTCATTTTAAAAGCTTTTAGGGAGGAAATGCACGCCAGGCTCGTCATTTGATTTCATTTGTAAAATAACGAAAAACAGGACATTCCCAGGAAGCAATTCACACCACAGGAATATTAGTCATGTTAGTTGATGAGTGTTTAAATATTATATGCATGTTTTCTGAATATTTAAGGCTGAATAAATGAGGCACTTTGAGAGCTAATTTTAATCAGTCTCTTATCTCTATTTACTTGAAATAGTTGACACATTGCCAGGCTAAGAAACTGAAAAAGAAACAAGAATGTGGTGTTACTGTATGAATCTCAATGAGACATTATGGTAATCCATCACTTTATAGTTTAGAAAATTATTAATAGAAAGACCCAAAGCACCAAATTACAAAATTCTTTATTGTCAGAAATGCTCACGTTAGGAGCGAAACAGAAAAGTTAGCAGAGGGAATACAGGAAACAAGACTGTGAAGAGTAAACATGTACAGAAATCTTTAAAAACGATCAATTATTCGCCAGAAAGGGTAAAAAGAAGTCAAATTAAATCCAAATGCTGTTTTTGGGTTTGCAGAAAGCTGTACGGTATGTTCGAATTCAGAACTGGAAAATACTGAAATTGGGAGCTTTCGACATGTAAAAAAGCATTACCATTGCTGTGAAGTCGAAGTCAAGGCTAATTCCTACAGCACTCGAACCCTCTTTTTAGGGGCGTGGATCGCTCCTGTTCTGACGCCTGCTAGTCCACTTCGTTGCAAATGGGTACCACCGTCTACTTGGATCGTGATAAACGGCGCAAGAAAGGCAGACTCAGCCCTGGAAGGTTACACCTGTGAAGGCGCTCCTTGATAGGGAATATATATATATATATATATATATATATATATATATATATATATATATATATATATATATATATATATATATATATATATATATATATATATATATATATTGTGAAGTCATTTTATCGTGGCTCTGTTAAAATAAACATTTTTATTAATTACCGTTTAATGTTTCACTAGTTCATTTGAGCCTCGATTTCTTGAATTAGAGTTTTGTTTTGTTGTGCTTCCCCCACCGAAGGCTGTTATTTGTTAATTGGTACTCCGCTCATAAAAAGTTCTCTTTATTTTCATGTAGAGTGGTTCGTTGGTTTGGCCTTCTGCCACGTTGACTGTTTAAGAGGCGATTTACATATTTTCGTCTGGATTGACAAGGGATTGCATTCGGCCTTCCTGTAGAGAAGATCTTGTCTTTTTACGGCTCTGCTATATTTTGGATGACTTCTTGTTTCAAGGGGGATTGTCTGCTGTGTGATGATCAGTGTCGCTGGATGCACATACCTGACCCCTTCGTAACCTAAAAAAGTGCTCTCGTGCTCTCAGGTGTACACCATCATCATCGCCCACATCCTGAGCTCTTGCAATTGTTATGGTGGCGCATCCAGAATCTTCCTGCGAACAGCTGTTGTCTCGAGATCTTCTGAGGGCCGTTAGAGGCCTTTTGGTCACGAAGAAAAGTAAGCATCTCATTCTGTGCCTTCTTTGTATCCAGAATCGACTCATTCCCAAATGGTTAAACATTAGTTCACCAAACAGACGACCAATACGTCAAAGTGCCATCGAGACCGCCACTCGTTTGATAAGCTGCTTCAGAGTGGAGATTATTGCCGTGTTTTTGTGTCCGGTGTGGGGAACGTATCCATGTAATGGTATATTACCGTAAATATTGTGCAGAGTTAGGTTAAGGTTTTCGCTCCTTCTTTCATCTCTCACTTATTTCTGACTTAGTGCGGAAGTTGTCTTGTTTCTCCCTTCTCCTCGGCATTTTCTCTCAACTATCGTTTACGTGACAAGTTAACTGTGAGTTTGAATGGAGTTGTAAGTGAATGTGTTCGTGCCTCAGCCAGTAATTCAGGATGTACAATTAATTGTTGTAATAAATCTAGCATTTACGCTGAATTTTTCAATTGCCCTCAATAAAGTGTATTCTGTCTATGATGCTGGTAAATCTTACTCTTTAGCCTGCAAGGTGTCGTAGTAAGGGTAATTTATTTATTTATTTATCTATTTTTTGGAAGGCTCAGAAAGTGCCTGGAAATGTTATTCGAACTTTAAAAAAATAAAAACAGCTTTTTGATAAATTATCTTATCGGAATAACGGAGTTCTTAATAATATATATATATATATATATATATATATATATATATATATATATATATATATATATATATATATATATATATATATATATATACACACACACACACATATATATATATATATATATATATATATATATATATATATGTGTGTGTGTGTGTGTGTGTGTGTGTGTGTGTGTGTGTGTGTGTGTGTGTGTGTGTGTATGTGTTCATGTACACATACACACACACACACACATATATATATATATATATATATATATATATATATATATATATATATATATATATATATATATATATATATATATATATATATATATATATATATGTATATATATATATATATATATATATATATATATATATGTATATATATATATATATATATATATATATATATATATATGAATATAAGAAGGCCCATAAAACACTATTTAAACATTGAAACCATATATTTCTGGCACTTGCTCTGCCTCTGTTCACTGGTAGAATATGGAGAGATGAAATTTTACAAGGGTATATATACAAAACATAAAGGTGTGGCGTTAAGTCTCCGATGGTATGGAGTGACCGTTTCCTAAGAAGGAGGAGAAATGACCAATTCCCTAGTGGTTTTTGGCCTCATTAGCTCCCGTTTGGCGATGGATCTGGAGGTCGCAAAAAAGGGCCATCTTCTTCAGTAGCGGTCTTAGGATTAGACGTCGATGTCGTCCGATTTCAATGTCCTCCTGACAGGTTCATATTGTTGGTTTGATTGATGATAGCAGATTCTGCATCTTTCTTTTGTACGGACAGCTACTTTTGAAAACCAACTCCGCCCCACTCCAGTTTATGACATGTCCTGTATTTCTGATATGTAGAAAATCCCCGAACTCTCCGAAGCGTAACGTACTGATCTTTTGTGCTCTGTTATTCTTTCCGAGAGTGATCTACCTGTCTCGCCTACGTAAATGTCCTTACAATTGCTACATGGTATCTTGTAAACTCCGGCTTCTGCCCTTTGTTATTTAAGTATACGTTAATGAGCGAACTCCTGATGGATTTGGGATAATGGAAAATGAAGGGATTGTCAGACCTGAATTGTTCGGTGGCTTTTGGATGTTTTCGTCAAGGACCAGCTTTATTTAGTTGTTGAAATCTATTTGTCTGTTGTGAGTGGGACCTCTATAGTATATTTTATTCGCTTTTGTTAATAGCCCTCTGATAATGTGTGGTGGATAGAGCAGTTGCGTTAGGTGTTGTGGATCGTGTTGAATTCTTTTTATCTAGGTACTGTTTGAACATATCCTAAGTCCTCTGAGGAATAAGTTGCACCCTACCATGATTTTTACGGAGACATCGTGTAGCTTAAGAAATGAATGTAGGAAATAGCGAAGGTGGGTTTTCTATATACTGTAAATGCATATCTGTTCTGTTTTCTTATGATCAGTACATCTAGGAACGGCAGTTTTCACCTTTTCCCATTCCATTTTAAATTTTATGGTTTGGCATTAGTGAATTTAGCCTATTAAAAAATTCATTAAAGTCCCCAGCTATTGTCCCAGAAAGTAAAGATATCATCTACGTATCTAAGCCAGATCATATTACGGGGTTTGATAGATGACAAAAGTTCTGTTTCGAAATATTCCATGTACAAGTTTGCTAGGGTGATAGGGACTTCCCATGGTACAGCCAAATTTTTGTTTGTAAAAATTGCCATTGAAAGAAAACACGTTGTTAGTTACACAGAGGTTGATAAGTTTTAAAGTTTTATCTATGCCTGGTCTTCATATGGTTGTAACTTCCACTCTAAGAAAGACAACCTGAAGACCATTTATTATTTACAAAATGTACAGGTGAGTCAGGTTCAGAAACATAATTAATCAAATAAACATTGAACTTCAAAAATAAAAGAACAAGCAGCATAAAACATAACACAAAAAATAACTGATACCCAAGCAGCATATACAGTTACATCATATACAAGCAAAAACACAGACAATCTCCGTAGAGATGTCGAGTCAGCCCCAGCTGTCGATGGGGATGAAAAAAACACAGACGAACACCTTCAAGCCACCGAAACAGCAACTGGCTGTAAAATAGGAACAAGTCCACCAAACAGAAGACCACGGCTGAGTCGTCGAGACAGCATGTTTGTCGTCAAACAGGAACCAATCCTCTCAACAGGATATCACTATTGTGTTATCTGAACATTCTCCCATTGCCAAAGCCAACAGATAAATAATTTTTGCTGCTCTATAGACTCTGACTCTCTTGCTCTGAACCTGACTGAGCTGTCGAAGACAAGGCGGCAGGACTTTCTCCCCAACAAAGAAAACACACAAATTGGTAAGGAGGCAACAACTTTCCCTAAGGAACTCGGCAAAACGATTGTCCCATCAAAACAACCACTGTATCTCACAATACATATATATATATATATATATATATATATATATATATATATATATATATATATATATATATATATATATATATATATATGTGTGTGTGTGTGTGTGTGTGTGTGTGTGTGTGTTTTGTGTGTGTGTACATATACTACACATATATACATACATACATATACATATATATGTGTGCGTGTGTGTCGGTGAGCGTTTGTTTTTCTGCATGTACATAATATTGCTAATTATGCCTAGACTGCATATACTGAGATGTAACTTTCATTTCAATACCTTATAATTTGTAAACAGATTAACCAACAAAAAAACTAGAACCTTTCTCGATCAATATGTTAATATCTAATTTCAAATAGAGAGCGATCTGATGTTTTCAGGAATGAAAACTATTACCAAGAGAATGAGAATTTGAATTTCAGATTATTTCCTTTGTTAAGAGAAGGCTGTACATAGGCCATCAAAGTGTAGCCGTGTGTTTCAAATTAGAGGAAAGGAAAGAGACACTGAAGAGCTTTCTCCAGAATCAATTTAAAGGACAGCTCGGAAGATGAAAAGCACAGAAAGTGGTACACGTTTGTTGCTTATGATGCCTTTGTTCATCTCCCAGCCCCGACAAGAAAAATACTGGGCATATTTCATGCTTTCCTTCATAAGCAATGGCAGTAACTCACTGAGACGAGGAGCGGAATTTGTTCACGTTCAAAAAATCTCGTCTTCTCTGAGATATGATTGCAATTTTCATGCTTTACTGTTGTTCAGCAGCGCTGGGGATATTTTCCGCCGGTTTTCTGCTTCGAGGAAAAATATGAACAGCTTGTTCAATTTTCCCCCATCGCTATTATAACAAATTCATTGAATTTATTCTTATTTGACTAAGAAGAAATATTTCGGTGTTGTTGAGCGAACTTGTTAAAATATACCCATTGTTTGATTCTGTTTCATGAATGTGATTGTTTTTTTTTGTGTGTTTTTTTTTTACATATTTTCACAGTTGTTTTCTTTTTTTATTGCTGTCCCGTTTTATAGATAATCTCACCAATATGAGCAAATATATTCAGAGAAAAACACATTCTTTTCATATTTTCACTTTGATGGAAGGTAAAATGGTATCATTGCTTACAAATGAATTAGCTAGTAGGCCTGGATTTAGCTTCAATAGTTTAACTGAATGAGGGAAAAATTTTTTGGACATTTCAGATACTATAAGTTTAAGTAGATCTATAATTTAAAAACTCAAGGAATATGCTATTATTAATACGAGTATTAACTTCCATACTTATCACATATGTAAGTATACACACAAACACACACACACACGAGCACTCATACTTACATAATACACTGGTGTTTATATGTATGTTTATAGCAACAGAGGTTATTAATATACATAATTTTCATGATGAACAACAATTCATGAAACATCGAAAACATAATTTACTGCCAACTTTCGAGTTAAAGATTTATTCATCGAGCTACAAAGTAGGCTTTAGGAATATAAAATTCTAAACGACTTTTACTGAATTAAAGATAAAAAGAATGCATAATCGAATATATGAGAAATAATGGAAAAATCTAAGGAAAATGTCACCTACAGCCTTTTCCTTACCGTCTTCGTCGGTTTTAACGTGAGAACATAACCTTATGCAACAAACCTCAAAAAAAAGAAAATCAAGATTCCTTCCTTGCTAAGTGCGGTCATTGAGAGTTGCAGAAGCAATTTCTTAAACGCCCATGAGTAGTGTTCTTTATATCTTCACAAAACAGGAAGAGCGCATTCACAACTGGAGATACCTTAATATTCTTATTGAAATATAAGCTATCAAAAATAAAAAAGGAGATACTATTTATATCATTAGGCATGGGCAAACATTTATTGCCAGTAAGGAATACATCCAGTCATGAAAACATTGATTCTCAGAAATAATGAAGAAAAATACCTGAAGCATGGAGTAGTAGCACTGTCTTCTCTGAAGATGTAGGAAGAATTCGAAACAAAAATAATTCTCATCAAGCAGCCAGATCATATAATTTTTAAAGGTTCATGATCAAAAAGAGGCGTGACATTTCAAGACCAGTATAAATGTCAAATATATATTCAGAACAACTGAGTACGATGCCATCTGTTAACTATGAATAATAAAACGGGAACATCGTATGAGGTCGAATATTCGATTAGTGCTTAGCTGTACTGGAAATCTGAGCTCCCTCTTACCTTTTCATTCTGCCTTTAACAACATGTAAAAAATCAGGAAGTAGGTGTTAAGAAAGTTAAGACGCTACAGATATAATACATAAAAGTACAATTTTCAGCACCTTTTCGAGAAACAGAAGCGCTGAGATTCATCTGCAAATCTTCGCTACATGCATCTTTTTAAAAAAGAACAAAAAGATATCACGTGCCCTTGATTTCAGGCTAAAACACTCCATGTCATTTTGTTAAAAATAATGATATATGCTAAAAAGTTTCAGGTGCAAAGTCGTGAAAGAACAAAGAGGGTCACATATGGTTAAATCAGATGAATATTCTAAGTGGTACATTTCAAAAGGGAGCAAAGAATAGGAGTTAACATACTGGCAATGATTGTTTTTAATTCATTTTATTATTATTTTATTTTAGCCTACGTAGAAAGCTTTGAATGCATATTGTGACAAGTCCTCTCGATTAGTAATGGTTAAGATACATAATTTGAGTCTTATTTGATTTTACTTTCGTGTCAAACACTCTTCTATCATACTATATCGGTATCCATTATTTGTTAACAGCTGTCGGATCTAGTCTAGTTCTTAGGTGATGGATTTACAAGTAATGCAATAAATGGATTTCTCGCTCACGCAGGCGTACATGGCCAATACATTTGAACTCTCAGTGCAATCTCCTTTAGCGTTCGGGTATTTTACCACATTTATAGGTTTGCTTTCTACTGAATTTGGGGAAAGGCTTCTTGTTGTTGTATAATGGGACCGTGGAAGGGAACATGTTTTTCCACTTTGGTCTCTATCATGAAACCTAGAACAGAAATTTCCCTAGAAATAGAAATAGGGTTGCGAAGGTCTAGTTTACATGTGTATACACACACACACACACACACACACACACACACACACACATATATGTATATATATATATATATATATATATATATATATATATATATATATATATATATATATATATATATATATATATATATATATATATATTATATATATATATAACCTATATAGGTTGCCTCCAAGTTGAGGAACAAGGAATTGGAATCCTAGTACATGGCTCACCAATATCTTCGGTGCGCATGCAGTGACTTCTGGGATATAACTGGTCCAAAGGGATTGCCGGGGTTATGGACCATGACAGCCCCATCGTAATATCCCTTTCAAACGAGGTAACTTTAATGTCGTCATGGCCTTTATTTACATCAACAACAACCTTGTTCATTTGTTGTTTCGTTCATTTATAGTCTTTTTTCTAAACGTTAGGAGTCTCACAACAAATGCAATTCATTATTTTACTTTCATTCTCTTGGTTAGTGAGGAATGATTTCGTATATTGTCACGGAGTTTCTTCCAATTGTTTTATCTTGATGATATTGTAATTCGAAGGTTGTGTTTCTTATCATACACGTCAAGAATGAGAATCACCAAACACTCGGTAAAAAATGAAAAAGTTCCGTGGTATAAACCGTAAAAGGAAGAGCGTGAGTGCTTTCATGCTTTCATACTTTTGGATGGAGTGATGCTGTAATGCCCAAGAGACATAGCTGAACAACAGGTATTGTGTGCTAGGTAACTATATACAATCTATATCTTATATAGATAAGAGGCAGAAAATTAATTGACTTTTCATTTAATAACAAAAAAAAACACACAAAAACCTCTTAAAATGCATGAAAACCAAAGAGAGGGTATTATTATTACTAAAAATAAAATGCTTTTAAGATTAGGTGACAGTAGACGCTAGATTAACTATGGAACATGTCAGGGAATATCACATATTACCAAGTAGATCTGTTAATACTCTCACAATTCAAATACAATAAGGAAATTAATAATAACTGAAACCTAGCAAAACAATAAAATAAAGAGCAGAGAAAATAATTAAATGAGATTTTTGTACTATAAAACCTGTTTAATAAATTGGTGAGAAAGGATTATTTATAGCCCAATGTTTTTCTTAAGATGCGATAATGATCTTGATAACTACTGAAGGATTTTATATTCACCATATTAGTTAATGGAAAACTACATTCATTAGGTAATTTATTTAGAAGAAAATAAATTTAGTTGAAAACTTTTGTATAGTCTCCTGTAAGAATAGAATTGAATTCACAGAGATAATGGAAGATAAATCGTACAGGAGATAAAGAGACACACAGACGGAGTGACAGATTTATGATGTTATTAACCAATCAAGTAAAAATATTTAATGCAAGCATCTTAGCAGAATAACCAGCAGGAGTAGGGACTGGTACCAAAAAATTCACATCACCAAAGGCAAAGTCAGTGACTACAAACGCATTTTCAACTTCTGTTCTTTCTTCCATACAGACAGTTCCACATGTCCAGAAAAAACATTTGCAATTGGCAATAGCCCTCAGAGCTCAAAGAGGATCCAGTTAAGAATTTTGAGCCTGGAGATTATTTTTTGTAAGATAAAAAGAAAGGTCTTTCCGAATCATGCTTGAAATCTTTCTCCTGCCCGATCATTTATATAATGATGTGCTTAAGTTCCTGCGAAGAAAGAAGGGAATAAAACTCGTTCCTCCACTTTGTTTCTTTTACGAAAAATTTATGAACTCGATCCACATGGCTGACAGGGATCTCTTCACATATCACTCCTTTCAGGGAAGTATTTTTCAGCACAAATTTATTTTAGAAATTTCCCTTTATCTTCAGTATTATTATGTCTTTAAAGCTTATATACGCATGATAAGAAGCATTCGAGTTTCTTTAAGGTCGTTACGTACAGTGCATTAACGCATTCCATGGACTTTTTATTATAAAATATATGACGACCAAGAAACATGTCTATTCTAGCAATATTTTTCATGATGCCATTTAAGATGGATATTTTCTGAATAACTGTATACATGATAAAAAAACTGTGTAGAGATAAACATTATAATTTGCATGTATTGGAGAGATTCAAATGAATTATGTTTCTAAAACACTTCCATGTTTCTTTCCATGGGCATTTAATCTCCATTGAAGGTTATGTGGATGTTCTGTAGAAATGGTTAGCTGAATGCCAGAGCCAAAGGCATTATATATATATATATATATATATATATATATTATGTAATATATATATATATATATATATATATATATAATATATATTAAAGGACACACACACATGTATATTCATGTGTGTATATATATATATATATATATATATATATATATATATATATATATATATATATATATATATATATATATATATATATATATATATATATATATATATATATATATATATATATATATATATATATATATATATATATATACATATGATATATATATATATATATATATATATAAATACAGTGATATATATATATATATATATATGTACAAGTACATATATATATATATATATATATATATATATATATATATATATATATATATATATATATATATATATATATATTCAGTATACTGAAAAAGTTGTACTTGCCAGTTAAAGCCCAGTGCATCCAGAGCACACAGAATCCCCCAACTTGGCCCTTTGTAATGCCGCTGGAAATATTCAAACTGATCAGGATAAAACTTTGTCTTTGAAGTCTCCCCAAGTCCCTAATCATGCCAAATTTCATCGAAATCCATTCAGCCGTTCTGGAGATCCAGATATCGATTTTTTGGTGTCCAGGGGTTGTGGTAGGAGGTGGGTTGGTGAAGGACCTAACATATCTGTGGAGCAAAAGATACAGCCGTGAAAACACATTTTTTTACGAAAGCTCGAATTCTGGAGGGGTGCCTTTCGGGGTTTGTTTGAAATAATGAAATTTTAAAGGTACAGTATGTCATTTAAATTGGCCACCAAACTTCAAATTTCCTGATGCTCAGGTACAGAATGCTCACAGCATTAGAAGAGACGCCGTTTTCTTAATATGTGTGAATAGCAAGTGGCATTAGGAGAAGATGGACGATATAAAAGTGATCACACGTAAAATTTACCCACTCGGTTTTGATTTTCGCGATCGTTGACCTACCTAAATAGCCTCCATAGACACACGCATATATATATATATATATATATATATATATATATATATATATATATATATATATATATATATATATATATATATATATATATATATGCAGCAAACGAGCTGAGCTGACCATAATCGTGAAAAGCCACATACTGTAGGTCTAAGAAATCTATGTTTGGCGAATTATAACCCCATTCCTTGTTGCCAATTTTGCAACAAACGATCTAGGCGTTACCATTGCAAAAGGATTGAAATCACAGGCAAAAAGTGATGAAATCTAAACGGGTAGTAAAGCCCGCCACAAGAGAGACAGATATGGAGGTCAGGGGATACCAAGGAAAGGGACTGAAATAGGCAAAAAGTGCTTTTACTCCAACCTGGTAAATTATGATGAAAGCAAAAGTAGAAGTTGGGGCTTTTCCTCAATCAGAATTGAAAGATTGCCATTATAATACGAATATTGAATAGGCTTCGGTTTGGACGAATCACTGCTGATGATGAAAATTAAGCAAGAGCTCCTGACTTCAGTACCACCCAACCCTAACCCGGTCCAGATTTTTGTTGAACATTACTTAAGTCTCCGCAACAACAACAACAACAATTGAAATAAGTTCGGCCGTATTATTCTCGACGACAAGGAAGAAAAAAATTACCCACAAAAGAAGCGTTGCGTTTATATGATCGCGTGCTTCTGAGGGCACATTTGCTAAATGTCTTCAAACTGTATTCCTTGAAGAAGTGCCAGTGTCTCATCTCTTTCAGGCATGTCCATTATTTTGGGGCAATGTTTTACTTTTTATGTGATTGTCACCCCAGAATCTCGAGTTTGGGACTTTACGTAATTGTTTTGTAATTTTCTGTGACTTTCAAAGAAAATAAGAATTTTGACAAAAACAAGCACTTGTGTATGGTTTTGATTTCACTGAGCCAGAAATAGATGGATCAAACTTATAAATCAAAAATTTATTTCAAGAACCGATTCACATTTTTTCATTTCAACAGACAAACGTCTGGGGAATCTGATTCTTTTCTGAAACCATTAAAAAATATCACGCTATGCAAGCAGCCGTTTGGAGATGCCCTAAAGCCAAATTGTGAAATATGATTTGAATTTGATTGACAATGAAATAATAATTGACAATTATTAGAGACATCCATAATCGTTTTTTTATATTTCTGCAACACGACACTGAAAATAGGGGCAGTAAAATAATCGAGGACAATGGAGTCCCTTCGTGATAAATTTCTTGAAGATCTGATGAAATGAAGACAATAAGAGTTTAAATCATCTATTTATTTGATTCAGCGCCAATGAATTTTCCATATACGAAATTATCGACGTTATCTCCTTTTGCTGAAAGCATTAATGAAGCAAACAACTGCTGTATTTTTACTTTTCTATACAGTCATCGTTATATTTATCAGGGGCAATGGGCCAAAAAGAAGTATTAGCCATATATATATATATATATATATATATATATATATATATATATATATATATATATATATATATATATATATATATATATATATATATATATATAAAAATCACGAAGGAAACGGAAACACTGTGTGTGCTATGTGTGTGTGTGACACTAGTCCTTTACTTAGCAGACTGAAGGAATATAAAAGTATGTTTACAAAGAAAGCTCATAAATGACAGAAGGGGATTATAAAGGAAACATGTGTACCTGGAATCCTAACACAATTGAAGAATTAGTACAACTTTTTTGGGGCAGGATTAAATACTTAAGAGGTTTTTACAAAGGATTAAGATTAACTGTTCAGCCGAGCAGGGACAGGACAATTAAAAAAATTATACAGGTTCGTGACTGACCACCTAAAATTTTTAGTACAACACAATAATTTTTTTTTAATAACTTTTGCAAGTTGAACATTTTTAAAAAAAAATTATATTAAACATACGGATATACAGAAAATATATATCATTTTCAGCCACCTTTGTAATTAAGTCAGTGATTTTATCTTTTAGGTCATTCTTGGAAAATTTTTCTAATACACGGGTCCAAATAATACATGCCAGGCTAAGATTAAAATTACAACTGGAAGTAAGCTGATAATAGTTCATTCCAATAGATTTCATAAAGAGAAATCTTTTTTTTTTTTTAATCACTGAACTAGATTTTCAGTCCAATTTATCCTGTGAGAGTTTTCACTTAAATGAATGAATATAGCATTGATGCTTGTCCAGTTTTGACTGAATGCATATGTTGCTTAATACGTACATCTAAATCTTTGCTAGATTGGCTAATATAAAATGAGGATACAATCCAAAATGGAATTTTTATAAGGCAATTAAGAATGTTCTTAGGGTTTCTTTCTTCATGTTACTTTCTACTTGCCTTATTTTAGTGGTTTTGAAAACATAAAATCATTGCTATGAAAACCTTTAATGTGTAAACCTGCTTTTTCTATATATAACACACTCAAAAGATTGTTAATAAAAATAGCCCTAAAGAAAAAACAACAACAGTAATATATAAAATTCCATGTTTGGATTTCTCTTTTCATTTTATATTGGCCAATCTAGCAAAGATTTAGATGTACTTTTAAGCAACATATGTATTCAGTCAAAACTGACAAGCATGCAATGTAATCAAATTTAAATGATATCGCTAAATCTTTTGTTTAACAGGAGAAATAAAAACAATATGTCATTGTCATTTTGGGTATTCTGTTTGTGATACATACATGCAATTGTATATTTTTGTATACATGTTGGAACTTTATCTTGAAGATATATATATATATATATATATATATATATATATATATATATATATATATATATATATATATATATATGTATGTATGTATGTATGTATGTATGTATGTATATATATACTATATATATATATATATATATATATATATATATATATATATATATATATATATATATATATATATATATATATATATGTATGTATGTATGTATGTATGTATATATATATATATATATATATATATATATATATATATATATATATATATATAATATATATATATATATATATATGTATGTATGTATATGTATATATATATATATATATATATATATATATATATATATATATATATATATATATATATATATATATATATATATATATATATATATATATATATATATATATATACATATATATATATTTATATATTTATATATATATATATATATATATATATATATATATATGTATATATATATATATATATATATATATATATATATATATATATATATATATATATATATATATATATACATACATACATATATATATATATATATATATATATATATATATATATATATATATATATATATATATATATATATATATATATATATATATATATATATATATACATACATATATATATATATATATATATATATATATATATATATATATATATATATATAAGAAAAAAATTATAAAAACATAGAGATACAAATAGGTGAGAAATAAGTTTTGTATATACCTTCTCACATTATAAATGCAAGTATTTATTGTTTTTCCTCTTTTCTTCAAAATGCATTAAGCGATGTGAAACGTCGGCTCTTGAATGAATATATGCAATTAGAACGCCTTTCCATGAACTCTTGATCGTGTAACCATAAAAAAACACAAACTTGCTAAACTTGCTATCAACAAAAAAGTAAAATGTTGAAGAGTTCAACCTCAAAAACATTCTAATTTAGGAATTTCTACGATTTTATGTCTCTTGGTTTAGGTTTTTAAATGGGTTACCCAGAATAGCAATCCTCTATCTGTGCTGCATCCAGCCTTTTTTACTGAAATATACAAGGAATTTACCAAAATATCGTTCATCTTGGGTAATAATCATGATCGAAATTCATTCGAAATTAAGCGACATCTTAATGATAATAAAAAAAGTAGCAATCCATTAAAAGCGTATTCCTGGACTGGATTGGGGTAGCTTTTTTTATGTATAAAGGGTAATGCATTCTCAAAAGCGGGGCTTTGAATTCTTATTCCAATAATTATTTTCCTTTTAAATTCCGATGCTCTGTCTTCCGAATTCTTACGTTTCCGAAGGTCAAATTTTATGAAGAGGACAAGCGGAAAAAACTGCATGCATAGAAATGAAATCCGTCCTTAGACTGAGGGAAGGTATCCTAGTTTGATAGTTGTTAGATTATAACATGATCAATAAATGACTTGTGAAAATACGGAGGAAAAATAAAGGAAGAAAATAATTAGGCTTAATGAACATTAATTTAAAGCATAAAAAAGGTGAATGAGGGTGGAAGGGTGTTACGAGTTAACAAAGCATAATAATTTTTAATAGACAAGAAATTTAAAATCTGAAATCATAACAGATTATTCTCAAGTTCTTACAGATGGGGATATTGCATCAAAACCTTATTCTTAGAAAGTAAGAGCTATTTAATAATATTTTTCAGGAGTTAAAACTCATGAGCTTCCAAAGGTGAATGCTAACCTGATGGTCACTTTTGCCCAACACACGTTAAAAGTCTATTAAAAGAGCAGGCAAACAGTGAGCTATTATTAAGGTAACTGTTGAGGTTAACGGAAATTAATTTTTCAATGCAATATTTGGTTATTTCCTGAAAACTATTTGCTAATGGAATAATGTTGTGTCCTTATTAGAGTAATTTTGATGTATACATAATTCTTCATTATTATTGTTGTAAACGAGCGTACAGAAGGAATTTTTTATTTAGACCTATTTTCAATGTCAGGTTAAAATAAGAAATAACCATTATGATTATTTTTCAAGACAGTTTGAATGGAAATCCACAATAGAAGCTGGCCTTATAATGGTAAATATTAACCAGCTTTCAGTTAGTATTTTATTGGCTAGTATCAGTAAGCGGTCTTGTCTTATATGAACATCTATCCAGAAAGAAAAATAAATTATAGTTTATAATTATTCAGTAATTAGATATGAACAGATTAAAGTCTACAGGACCATGAAGATAAGACAAATGTTTTTTGATAAACATTTGATAAACTGAAATGCACTCCTATAGGCATCGAGACCGGCAAATGAACGAAAGTTGCCTTTATACTGTAGTATAGCAATTTAGACCCACTAGAACCATGGGATAAAAAAAAATGTAATGTTCATGAATTATACTGATTTTACAGGTATTAAAATGGTGGCTCATTGTACTTATAAAAAATAAATACGATAATGATATTCATTAACAAGTCTACTAGATTGTCACTGATACCTGAAGACATATGTGATTATTATTCAAATGTACTGGTTGGCATTAGTAATTTTTTTTTATTCCAAATGTTTTCATTATTTTACTGCATTTTCCTGAGAACCATGAATTTCAGTTTCCAACAATGCATCATACTCATCATACGAATTAAGATCTTGCATTCCAACATTATATTTTGCCTGGAAAACATAAATTCAAAAACTGCACCTCGGTGTTTTTATTCCTTGAAATAAATAAAAACCACATCACCCACATATTTTAAGTATTTAAAATGAACAAGGCAGTATATTTAATGTTATAAATAGCTACACTTTGGTCACATAAATT
>NC_089742.1:15364165-15404165 GCF_040412425.1 Macrobrachium rosenbergii
TTGAGACAAAAATGAACATGTGTTAGTTAGACTCCTCAGGACGATCTTTCACGAAAAAAGAGGCGACATACAGCCTCTTGTCCTTTGCAAGACAGAAGGAGTAACAGTTTGATGGTTACCCCAAGGCCAATAGTTTCAGGTCTTTCAGCAAGGGCTGTCTACACCTCTTCTTTACTGGGTTCTCGCATGCCAGTTTCATTGTTTCCTCAGCAGATCTTTGTTGAGTGATACCCTTTTTAACTTCGGACCATCGTCTTGACCGCCCAACAAGCCCGAAATTCATTTTTTCTTCTTCCTCTTTCTCCGTCTGGAAACAGGTCTTTGCTCATTAATCATCTCTCCATTCACCCATTCACCTGCTCTCTCTCTCTCTCTGCCTTCCCGGCACTTCTCTGTCGGTTTATTAATCATCCTTTTCTCGAAGCTGGAAGTCTCTCTCTCTCTCTCTCTCTCTCTCTCTCTCTCTCTCTCTCTCTCTCTCTCTCTCTCTCTCAGACATCTCGCTGGGAGGAAGGAGAATCTATGTGAATCATAAAACACAAGATAGGTGATGATTCTCCTCCCTTTGCGTTCCATTACGGTGGAGTTTATCATGATGCGACACTTCCGCGAAAAGTGACCCTGGTTGTTCCTTGTTTTTATTGATTTATTTAAGAAGAGTTTCTCATTTCTCAGGAGCACAGAATTTTTATTTCATCACTCATGAGAAAGATATGCAAGAAGATATTCTTGATCGCAGGCTGGTGATGCACTGTCTCATGAGCGAACACAGAGACACTGACGTTCTTATAAAAAATTCTAATGTAAACCAAAACTAGCACTAGTTAACTCTTTGCTTTCTATTTGTAATTGGTAGAGTCTGGATTTCTTCTGATAGTTCTTCTAATCAAACATTCTTCCGAGAAAAATTCTCTTAACATGAATATGAATTCCCTGAAGATAAATCGTTTGCATTTGAGTTTAGGAAGAAACATTTCCATCTCAAGTCATCATCGTTTAAAAATAAGTTTTTTTTTTTAATTTAACAGCCAGGGGAGGAAGATTTAAAATTATCAGTGTCTTCAACAAACTCATGGGCCAGACCAGTAACAGCACTCTAAACTTGTGAACTCGACCTGATTCAGGCATGGTGAGATTTGGGTTCACTTATCTAAGGGAAGCCTTATTTGCCTCATCTACAGACCTGGTAGAGGATTTTCCTCAGTGATCTTCATCTTTGATTCCTGCGGGTCGTTCCTCAGAGTCAAGGACGATTGTTTCGGGAGAGAACGTTGGATGCTCCCAGGTGCATGGATACCAGTCTCAGCGATATCTACCTCCGTTGGATTGTCATATCACATGGCATCTGCGTTTGTCTTCATCTCATACAAATACGTTTTCCATTACCTCGACATTTTCTGGAATAACTGAATCAGTTAAGTTTTGTGCAAAGTCAAATGTTGACGGTGGTTTATTTCGGTAGGAAATTAACGATCGACCGGATGATAAGTTTAATCAGGCAGTAAGTTCGCTCTTAGCTTATGTTTTCCGTCCCTAAGAATACCTTTAGTTATAATAACAATTAAATTAACGTCGGATTAAAATGTATTTCAACATATAAAAGCTTTCCTTATGACCAATTGATTTTTTCCTATCCTCTCCTCTTCTCTTAGCCATCGTCCATAACACGAAAACACCAAGAAATATGATTCCTATATTAGTGTCATGCTTGTTCTCTTGAAACCATTCCTCCACAGTCATCTCTACCTTTGCAACACTTTGAATCCAGGAAATAAAGAATATTAAAAGTATCTCGAGTTTAGGAAAGAGGCTTCTGACTATGAAATGGACGGGTTTGTTTATCTTTCCCTTTTCAACTTCGTCAAGAAAAGTTTCTTCTTTTTCCATTTTGAAAAAGAATTTTGAGGCCCCGTAGATGTAGGGAAGAGGAAAGGGCAAATAAAAGTGGAAGACTGGTGACTCTATGATTAAAAGTGCTGGAGAGAAAATGCAACTACAATCTTGAAAATGTAGGCCGTAATAAAACAGTGACCTAGGGCTGTAAATAAAGCTCCGGGGGCGTCTCAAAGTTTTTTTATCTTTAATGATCTGTGCGGATGGATTTTGAAGCTTGGTTTATGCTAATCATCAAAAGAATACTGAGTTATTTTTCCATAATGACTTACTTCAGCGTGTTTCACGTGGGAGCTGGATAGGTCCCACGGGACTGAAATTACGTCCATATGTGTTGGGAGGACTAGGAGACACGGATGATCATTTGACGGATTCAACGAAGCTCCAAAGTTATTAACATTGAAAAAATGAATTTGTTCTCTTAACCTAACAGAATGAAACTTATTCGTTGCCAAGAATATCTGAACAATCGGACACATCAGAGTATAATTTCACGATCGTTTATTGATAAATAAGAGCCACAGAAAGGCATTGTCTAATCATAAAAAAACTGAAATAGAGTTTCCAGCAGATTTCAGAATCTTCCAGAAGGATATTACTAGACAAAGGGGGGCTGAGTGTGAATCGGTGATCGTGCCTCATAATCTAACACTACTGGAAGCCGGCAACAAACCGTCAATTATCTGGTGTGAGCGGCAATGTGGTGATGGAGATTGAATGGAACACATCAGTGCTGGAGGTGGGCAGGCATCTTGGAGAGCTGTTCGTAAGTCAATGTTTACTTGGGTTATTGAAACCTGAGCTCTGCTAGCTACTATAAGGGACATCTTGCTTCATTCCTGGTACTCTGTGAAATGCTGGTACTCGTCATCTCTCTCTCTCTCTCTCTCTCTCTCTCTCTCTCTCTCTCTCTCTCTCTCTCTCTCTCACCGAGATTAATTAGTGGCCCTTATATCACTGCATATTCCATTAGGAAGCTACGTTAGCCATCCACAAAAGCCAAACATCTTCTGAATTATTGATGAAGAGAATGATTAAAATGAAGATGCAATCAAAGCACATCTTCCTCAGAAACGCTGGATAGCTAATTAAGCATAATGAAGTCAAGTTGTATTTTGTGCATATTAATTGAAAGTCGAGTTTTATAAGACAACAAATAACATCAGTTTGTTCGAATGTCTGCGAAGGAAGAACAGCTTGTTCTAAAGTTTCTTCGGGAATCCTCTGAAAGGAATATTGACGCTGAACCGCAGATTTGATCTTCTTATGGATTAAGTATAGCAGCGAGAGCAAATTGAATCTCGTATCTCAAATTTTGTATTTCAGTATATAATTATCATCTCATGGGAGAAAATGTTAAAATACTATGAGAATTTTTTGGATATGATGACAGCCAACAGCTCGCATAATTAAGATTAATGACGTGGCTAATCACACTTATTGGCACCATTTAGACAGAAATATATAATCAGTGGCACTCTAAAGCTGAAGAAATCGTCATTTTAGTTTTGCTGGATTTGCCTTTGATGTCGAAAGATTCAGTGATATTCACCATCTTTCATGATTCATATTTTGAAGTTACATCTTTTGCTCTTTAAATATTTATGTAAAATACAAAGCAATAAAAAAACAGAATGCTTACGAAGTCGTATAACGAAGATGATCTTACATTTCTCACCCATACAACCGACAAGAAGAAAGAAGACGCTTTCTTTAAACAGCCGAGGAGAAAAAGAAAGAGGCTTTCTTTTAAAAACAGATCTAGAGTGCAGAAACGTGCCTCATACAATATCTTTTCGCTGTGAATGTTGCTCTGAGGAAAGATCTTCTGAGGACAGAGTCTCCGGAAGGACAGAATTCCCGTCGCCTTTGAAACACTCGAGACTTGGATGCCACTTTCTTTCGGCTGCAGGACAGAAAAGTTTCTTTATGGAAATGTGATGCTGAGGAATAATGACATTATGGACCAGAGATGAGATATGCTGCTAATGATATATCCAGATATCAGATAATTCAGTGAATGAAAAGGGGCAGCTTCCAGCCCAGGGAAAATTCATCAGAGGTCGTCATAACTCAAGATATTTTTACGAAATTGAATCATAAATCTTCTTCACCTTTTGAATGCTAATTGTCAGTAGATTTCTACCTCAATACGGCCATAAACATTCACCATTTAAAGCCCCTAAGCCTCAGGAGTGTGAGTGGGAGCTGCTCTCAAAATAATGGTAGGGAGGATAACATGCAGTCTATTTAAATACAGACTCAAGCAAAGAGATAGAGACTCAAGCAAGAGAGTCTGAGAGAGAGAGAGAGAGAAGCAGAGAGAGAGAGAGAGAGAGAGAGAGACCAGCAGAGCAACGAAAGGATATTCTTCACATAGACAATTAATCAGAATAATATAACACAGAATAGAAACCACAGCCATTGACTGACTTTTTCATTTTAAAGTTTAGTACCCTAGAATGCAGCATATTGCAACTCTTAATTAAATATTATATATACAATGACTCTGTTTCCGTTCCTAAAAGGAGTTTGCAGTTTCATACGTTATTAATATAATACAATTCTAAAATGAGACAGGTACACTGACAGACAGATGGACAGGGAAGAGAGACAAACAGACAGAGGACAGAAAGAAGTTGGGAATAAACATTAGACCATTACATCATTCAGAACTTTCTAAGGTCTTGTTGACTGGCTTTTCGTTTTTAGTTGGTGCATTTCTCTTGTGCTGAGAATGACCAATTTACCGATTTAGCTTTATAGAAACAAAGCAAAAAGTATTGAAATTGGGCACTTGAAAAATGGGAGGTCCAAAAATATATATTTTTGGGTGATGCAGAAAGCAGACCAAATTTTATCGGGGACCGGCAGGCAGGGTTAATACTTGAGGGTTCAGTGAGGTGCGTGTTGTCTCGTCCTTCAAATGTATGACCGAAATGACAACCTCTGGATAGGAACCTATAAAACCTTTGAGCCCTTTGAGAGAGAGAGAGAGAGAGAGAGAGAGAGAGAGATAAACTATCAATGAACATTTGGCGTTGGGAAAGTCTATAATTCCATGAAGTGGTTTCCCTGAACAACAAGAATGTTTTTCTTTGCATCTGAACAAACAATGACCGATTTGGTAAAAGTGTTTTTGTGTTTACTTTCATTAAGAGGAAGTACAATATAAGCCCTGCACAAGGCGAACCTACTTCAGCAATATTTGTTGCTCTTCCAGCAGACAGAACTTATATCAAACTTTTTCTAAAATATCTGTTTCCTTTCCAAAAAATCTTATGAGGGTCCTCAAATGACATCCAGGATCCCGGTTTTTTTTTTTTTTTTTAAGTACTTTCTAAATACAGGGCTTTGCAACGCAGTAAATAGCATCCTGAAAAGGTACACTTCGCGTTACCCGGGGAGAATGTCCCTCGTGTACAATAAAAAATATGACTCACAAGAAGAAAAAGATGCCACAAATCACAGTCAACATAAACACAACGATACTCCCAGCCGTTTCATTGACCTTTCGAAAGGGAACAATAACGAGAACCACCAGAAATAAATCGATCAACTGTGCCATTCCAGAACCGTGTTCGCGTCACTGGGTGAGGACGCCAGAAGGCTCTTTGTTGGTCGTATTCAAGAAAGATTCTGAGCTCCTATACAGGATGATTTCTCATGAAACGATCAGTTTCAATCAAAGCTAAAGAGTTTCACGGGGCTCTATTTCTGCACAGTAGCTTTTTAATATTAAGTTAAACCCAAGAGAATGACTGCATGCTTACAAGAGTTATCCGAAGGAAGTGATCTCACCTAAGCTAATGTTTGGCCATCGGCAATTTGCAGACTGACACTGATCATTCCAGGTGAACGAGAAGCTTTGGGATTAATTTGCGTTGTGATCTCTCTCTCTCTCTCTCTCTCTCTCTCTCTCTCTCTCTCTCTCTCTCTCTAAGATCTCTTAAAATTCAACAAGGAATCCTGGGAGAAAACTCAATCCGGCAGCCCAGTGTTGATGGATTTCTTGGGTGAGATTAATCAGTAGGTGTCGAGATGTTAAGCTGAGTCTGTGGATGCTTATGTTGTGTAAATACTTTCATTTTCCTGTCTGTAAAGTGTCATTCTTTAGTATCGTAAGAAAGATTACAGTCACTGCTCTTCTTTTTTTGCTTTCAGGAAATATTTGCTCAGCTAAATCCATTGCAGGAGAAACCACTAATTTACTAACTTTACTTTTCTCTTTCGTATTTTGTCGTGTACAATGTAGACTTAGGAAAGAGAAGTCAACAGTCAGAAAATACCTGTAAACGAACACATGGAACCAAAATCTTTGAAGAAAATGTAGGATGAAAATGAAATCAAGTTTATGAAAAAACAATATTGACAACAAATAAGATACGGAAATCAAAGGAACATCTCAGATTCAAAGAAATTTCTTTTTAGGTGAGAATCTGTTGCAGTTTCTACAAATTCGATGACAAAATAAAAATTAAGCCCCAGGGATTTTCAGCAACCACATACAAGCGCTATTCTATCAGGATTAATGACACTAATTGTTTATACGGTGTCTTTTATGAAGTTCCCTAAGATCATTTTATACCCCAACTATTTTTTATGCCATATATCTTAGTTTCTTCTAACAGCGTCATCAAATATTTTGGGTTTTGACAACTTACCAAGTTTTGTATTGCACAAAGGTCCATTTTTCTAATGTCTTTGCTGCACCTAGGCTCTACTAATCTATAGCCAAATTATTACTCCTTTGTGTGTTTCTACTTCCTGTGAGATATTTTTCTAAGAAACCTCTTGCATATTTCAGTTCTGTATTCTTAATCACGATGTATTTTCAAAGCACATTATATCTTGTATACACAGTTCCTGCTTTTGTAGGTAGCCAAAAAAGCTCAACTAAGATGGATGTGGCCCTTGTCATGGTTAATTTGAACTCCTTTCTCATTAGACTCAATTTTCAGACAGTTTAAAATAACAGAAGTGTTGCAGACTACAAGAAAAACAAACATTTGACACGTAATGGTACAGAACTACAAACAATATAAAACAATCTTTGATAACTGAAGAAAAAGAAACTTTCAAAAATAACTAATGTCACTTTTCCTTCCGAAGGCAGCTGCAGCAAACGAGGCAATTCTGTTGCTTCAGAAACTCAATATTATCGAAATGGACTGACCGGAGGAAGGAACGAAATACAGTTTTTATTTGTGACCGAGTAACGAGTGAAAGTAACGGCAAGCATTCTGCTCCAACATTGCTTTATACAGAGATTTAATTCATGATTATCCAACCGCCTGCAGCCATTCAAACATACGAAAAACTTACAAGAGAAATGGGGTTGAGGAAAAAGACGTTTGTCAGTTTGCTTGAATATGCAAATTTCGGTAAATATACATGATATTTATAGCTTAAATTTCCCTCTTTCACTGAAGCAGTAGAGTGGTTGGCAATTTCTATCTAATGGGGAGCCTTTTCAGAACAGAAAGAAGGGGCTCTTCAACACCTGGAAGGTCCTACCGGCTCAGACACAGCGTCCCAATTAATGAAGCTCTTAGGTCAACCAATAAATCATAATAAGTTATTTTTTCCTTAATAGGCATGGGTGATAATCTGTTGTAAAGTTTCAGAACAGAGCTGCATGTCAAGTTTAGAAAAGGAGGATTAAACAATAGTCAAAACTTATCAACCATAAGCGGTCGTTTAGAAAGGCTGACGACAAAATGACCGTTACAGACTGTGGGTGGTTTATAAAATGAACCAAGTCTATATCATTTTTAATGCATGAGATATACAGATTTGATTTTCATACACATCTACATAGTTATGTACTACTACTGTATATAATACAGAGCAAGATTAATGAGTTATTAAGATGATTTGTGTCCTTTCTTCTCTGTAAGTTCGACGGATCAGAAAGTTTGCCAGTCTTTGCTGAGCCTTTTCCTCTGAAGTGACTTCTTGTGCAATATGAATCTGACGAATTTTGTGGTGACACCGTACACCATACATCTCCCGAAAAAACTACGTCAGATTATATACATATATATTTGATACTACTTTTGAAGCAAGTGAGCATAGGATAGATATTCCATGGGTTCAGTTGAACTAAACTATTAAGGGATACTATTTTATGATATCAATAAAGGAATTTGTGGTATATAATAACAGTAAACAATTACGAAATACGGAAAGTTACTCGTGCACTAAATCACTTAGTTCAAGCAGAAACCGAGATAGAAATAAAACCTCGAGACCGAACTTCAAAACTAATAAAAATTCACAACTTTGTTTCCTCAAAAGTTCAGAACCTAAAAAGCTCCTTCGATGAAGGTTAGTTGCAGTGCTCCTTAAAGGACACTGTCGCCGACACAAACTTGATTCTCTCTCTCTCTCTCTCTCTCTCTCTCTCTCTCTCTCTCTCTCTCTCTCTCTCTCTCTTTATACAGACTTTTTGAAGTGATGGCTCTCCTGATAAGTTTCATCGTTGCAAAAAGTTGAGAGGACAAAAAGTGTACAGAAATGACTTGCTTTTTTTTACTTTGACTATAACTTGAGACTGTTTACCTTTCCTTGAATTAATCCTCTGGAATTTTTCCGTTTCTGACTCAAGCTTGAGTCCATTGTATGTTGTGAGACTGAAGGACATTTAGGAAGTCTTGATAGTTCACCCTTGGCTTCAGAGCAGAATTATATTAACGGTATAGTATTCGAACGTTTTGGCGTGTATTCGCGGTCTTTTTGGCGTCTACGAAAAAAGAGATGAAATCACTTCTCTTTTTCTCGTATGGGACAAAGCTTTTACAGAAACCTTTACATGATCTAACAGACTGCAATAGGCTAATTATGATTGGCATGTTTTAAAAACAAAACGAAAAACCCGAGTTGGTTTCTAGAACAGATCAGCAATTGTTATTCCTGACCTGTCAGCGCTTAACCCACAACAAAGCGCCCTCTCATCTGAACTGACGACAGATGGCACATCTGGTCTAAAACTCGAATCTCTCTCTTCCGCTACTACGCTATTTCAACAATTATTAATATTACATATAATACATGATAAATGAAAGAGCAAATATATCAGAACTATAAGATGATATACATATTATATACATATTACAAGGCAACATCACGAATGTATATATATATATATATATATATATATATATATATATATATATATATATATATATATATATATATATATATATATATATATATATATATATATATATATATATATATATATATATATATATATATATATATATATATATATATATATATTTATATATATATATATATATATATATATATATATATATATATATATATATATATATATATATATATATATATATATATATATATATATATATATAATATATATATATATATATATATATATATATATATATATATATATATATATATATATATATATATATATATATATATATATATATATATATATTTTAATGGTGCAGGTGGTTTCTTAAAGCCTCGTTGACACAGGGCAAAGTTTAGCAGCTGCTAGTGCTAGCTACAAGTTAACTTACCCGGCAAGTAAGTGTTGACACTAGAATAGTTTGGCGGAAAAGTATTTGCAGCCAGTAGCTATCAAGATGTCCAGTGACATGGATGTAGCAATTGATGCTGCAGTTGTTGTTTTGGCAAAGGAATTAGAAATAATTGTGAATAACAAAAGGAAGAAAAAACGTACAATATGGGTGAGGAAGTGGCTTTGGCAGAGAGGAAGTTTAGGAGGGCTCCACCACACTACTTACTGAATTAGCTACTTAAGATCCTACAGAATATAAAGACACATATGCGCATGGATGTTGCAGACGTTTGAGAACTGCTATGTTGGTGGAGCCTCACATGTCTTACAAAGGACACCGATGAGAAACGCCGTCCCAGCAAAGGATTAAGGTGAAATAACCTTGCGTTATTTGGCAAGTGGGATAGTCTTGCATCTTGCATACTTCTTCAGGGTGCCAGCCTCCACTATTTCAAAGTTTTGCCTAAAGTATTTGCAGGCAATCACTGATATCATGAACAACTACTTACAGGTAATACATTGCAATTTCCCACCTATACATTTGTTTATTTCTAGCAAACTTGTATTATTTATATATGCTTAGTTATCACATAAATTTACAAAATATTTAGGAATAAAAAGAAAATAGTGTTGTGAACAAGTTTTTATGATTAAATTTCAATGTAGAATATGTAGGACAAAAACAATGTAATATAAACCATTATAGTTCCTCGCAAAAACAACACTCTCAATGGAAAATTTAGTGATTCATTATTCACAGGGCCTACATTTGTGTATGAAACCTGAGAACCACGGTGCATTAAAATATTGCGCCATTGATGTTGTGTTTTCTGACAGAGAGACAAGTCGTTCATGTGTTTCTTTTAATAACCTTAATTTTCTTTCTTAAAATTTCAACGTTGGGAACATGAAGGCCTTCCTTCATCAAAGCTTTGGCTAACATATTCATTGCCATGTCACGCTTGTTTCTGTTCATGCAATCAATGTGCCTTATATCCCACAGGCATTCATATCCCTCATAAATTCCCTAAGCATTGGAAATTTCATTTGGACTCCACTTCTCGCACATGCTGGCGTTCGGGGAAAGTGATGACAACTGTCCGTAAAGAGGCAACGGCGTTGGCACGTGGACAAGTTGTGGCTACTAATTGGTCACGTGACCGGCAAGCAGCGATAAAGAAATAACCAGGACATCCTTCACTTGCCACTATCCTGGACTATCATGGTGGCAAGCGCCTATTTCGTTGACATTGGGCAAGTGGAGGGTAGTTCCAATTCGTTTTCTGTCTGATTTACTTTTGTTTATTCTCTTTCATAGGTTATTCTATACTTCTTTATATTCCCTTTCCCGTAATGCTTTCTCTAGTGAAGCTGTTGGGCCTCTAGTATTCTCCTTTTCTAGCAAATGTTGTAGTTTGGCTTGTAATAATAATAATAATAATAATAATAATAATAATAATAATAATAATAATAATAATAATAATAATATTTTCATATCATAAAAATAAAAATACAGAGTGATAAAGTTAACATGGCGTTTCTGGAGACTCATAGTAAATTTAATGAAGATTCTTCTGTTCACAAGAACCTACAATGCAAATTCAATATTTGGACTAAAAGATAAACCTTGAAGAAAGATTTCTACACCAGCACATATCAATATACTGTGTATCAATTTTCCTACGGAACTCGTGCCCACGGTATTTTATAGATGATCTCAAAAACGAGAGCATTTTCGTGAAGCCTGACCTCGATATAGTAAGTCGTGCAAGGTCACACTGGTACGGAGAGCAAAAGGAAAAAAAAAAGAGAAAAGCCCCAAGCAGAATCCATATAAAAAGACCAACTATTTCACTTCCCATCATTCAGCGACTACACCTTCCTCAGAGATCTTTCTACGAGTTCACTGTCTAAGCCTACAAATAACATCAGCGATGAAGGCTCTAGTCATCTGTGGTAAGGAAACGCTTTTTGTACCAATGTCGAGAAAAGAATTACGCACGATAAAATACTGGCAATCTTGAGAATGAAAGTTGTGAGATATAACGATTATGAAGTAATGATGAAAATAAGAAAAATGAAAAGCTCTTCCATTTCAGTAAATATGAAATAACAAACAGGTAAATGAAACTCAAACACTACAAGTAATAAATAAGAATTTTTCAGTGTCATGCACTCAACCCATACGAACGAGATAACTTTAAACTCTTCCTTATGATTTACAACTTGCTTCTTTTTCAGCTCTTCTTGGCCTCGCAGCTGCTGATAAGCGCCCGCCTAGCAATGGCTACGGGGCCCCCCGCCTCCAAGCAATGGTTACGGAGCGCCCCTAGCAATGCCTATGGGCCTCCTAAGAATGGCTATGGAGTAGATCCCTCTTGAGGCACTGGCTGAAAATATCCCTGGAGGTGGTATTCCTGGTGAAGATTATCCCGTCTTAGCCTTTGTTCCTGACACCGGATTCGACTGCAACGCCCAGAATGTCCCTGGATATTATGCTGACACTGACCCCGAAGCTGGCTGCCAGGTCTTCCACATCTGCCAGGACAGGCCCAATGGACGCCGTCAGCAGGACTCCTTCCTCTGCCCCAACGGCACCATCTTCAACCAACAGTACCTCGTCTGTGACTGGTGGTTCAACTTCGACTGCGCTGATGCCGAAGACTTCTATTCAGTTAATGAACTGATTGGAGTTGTCCCCTATGGCAAGCAAAATAATAATGGCTATGGGTCTAATGGAAATGGCAATGGAAACAATGGCTATGGATCTAATGGCAATGGAAACAGTGGCTATGGATCTAATCGGAAACGGTAAGCAAAAAAGAATGGTAATGGAAATGGATATGGCTCTAATGGCTCTAATGGGAAGAAAAATGGCAAGAAGAACGGCAATGGGAATGGCTATGGCT
This sequence comes from Macrobrachium rosenbergii, assembly GCF_040412425.1. NCBI lineage: Eukaryota > Metazoa > Arthropoda > Malacostraca > Decapoda > Palaemonidae > Macrobrachium > Macrobrachium rosenbergii. Next base: position 15,376,526 of record NC_089742.1, read on the forward strand.
CTAGCAACGGCAACGGTGCAGCCCCAAGCAATGGCTACGGAGCCCCTGCTGCCCCAAGCAATGGCTATGGAGCACCTGCTGCCCCAAGCAATGGCTATGGAGCACCCGCTGCCCCAAGCAATGGCTATGGAGCACCTGCTGCCCCAAGCAATGGAAACGGAAATAATGGCTATGGATCCAATGGAAATGGAAAAGTAAAAAAGAATGGTAACGGAAAGAGAAATGGAAAGAAAAACGGAAGAAAGAACGGTAACGGAAACGGTTATGGCTCTAACGGCAATGGTGCTGCCCCAAGCAATGGCTATGGAGCACCTGCTGCCCCAAGCAATGGCTATGGAGCACCTGCTGCACCCAGCAACGGATATGGAGCACCTGCTGAACCTAGCAACGGTTATGGAGCACCTGCTGCCCCAAGCAACGATTATGGAGCACCTGCCGAGCCTAGCAATGGCTATGGAGCTCCTGCCGAGCCTAGCAATGGCTATGGAGCCCCTGCTGAGCCAAGCAATGGCTATGGAGCACCATTCTAAGTAAAAAGAATTATGAAGTTCAAGATAGACGACGACATTTTATACTTTAAGGCTATTCTCTCCCTCCCCTTATCTTATTATATTAGATTATGTACAGTAATATATATATATTTTATATATTAAATATGATCATCAACCTCGCATATACTTATCCTAATTAGGTTGACACATAAATGAAGACAAAATGCAGACAGTTTAAGCAAGTTATGAAAATATTTGCCACTGAATATTTCCGCATCGATATCAGTGTTGACGCCAAATATTCTTTGTCCTCTGTGTCTGTAGAAATATAGGATAGTATTTTGAATCTGAAATTATTTTTGAATGAAGGAACTAATAACAGGATTATATGATCACCCATAATACCCCATGTGACACATGCTTTGGAGAATATGTCATTACAATGAACAAAGAAGTTAAGCCTTGAGGTAGGTAGAAGGGTTATAAAGGTTACAATAAGACTACAACAACCGTTGTCATCAAATAAGAAATGTCAGTAATAAGCATTTGGCAATATTGCATTAGAATCACAAAAAAATACTTAACATACTTGAAGCTGTAATAACTTACTGCACTTAGAATAAAAAATATACTTAACATGCATGAAGCTGAATTAACTTGGGTCGAAAAGGTTACATGTAACTGCGATTGTCATCACATTCAATATGACTTCTGAATTTTTATTTTTGCAAGAAGATTATTCATCCAAATGAACTGCATTCAAAAGAAAAGCCCTTTGGTTTCTTCAAGGCAGAGAAAGTTTTATCTGTATACAAGTGTCAATATGGTAATTTAATAAATTTTCCTTAACTAATTTTTTTCAGGTAAGTATACAGAAGGTTTTCAAGGCGTCAAATCAGCTATTTTGTTAAATTTCCATAACATTTCTCCATCTCCAAAAATTCATAGAAAATTATTATTCTTCAAAAACGGTATCTATCAATGAATGAAACTACCGTTTTTTGAGAAGGAATGTAATTACTCTATAATTTTGGAGATGAAGAAAATATATTATGGAAAACCTTTTAAATAACTGATTGACTACCTTAACATTGTGTATCTTTTACCTGAAAGTAGTTGAAAAACTGTAAATACCGTATTAATATACAGGTAAACTTTTCTGCCTTGAAACAAGGCTTTTTCTTTGAATGCAGTTCTAAAATAAAATTCGAAATCATGTGACAATCGCAGGCCGACACAGTGAGTGGCTTTTCATCATGTTAGCGCTATTTTTATTCTAAGTAAACAATTATTCGCTTTCAATATGTTAAAGTATTTTTGTGATTGTCTTTGTATTGCACAAATACTGACATTTCTGACGATGTTGGCAGTTGTTATGGCCTCTTGACAGCCTTTATGAACCTTCTGCTACACTCAGGCAACTTCTTTTGTTCATTAACAATGTTGCCTATTCTTGAAAACATGTCACATGGTATTATGGTGATCATATAATCTGTTGACCTTCATTCAAATGTTTCAATTCCAAGCACTATCTATATTTCTGAATTTTTAGAGAAGCGGCGTCAGCTACTGATATCGACGCGGAAACTATTCGGTAGCAAATATTTTCATAACTGTAAATGTCTTTTAATGTTCATTTGTCGGCTGAGCAGAGACTGAAGTATATGCAGGTGACAAATGTATTTAACTATAAAATATGCTTATATGTACTGTACATGTCATAATAGACAAGAGGAAAGTATCTTGACCTAGAACTAATTTTGCCCAAATGATGCTCCGCTGACTCACTGCTATTGCTAAGCTCAAAACTCCATGTGGCTCGGCGTTTCCATAATGACGACAGTACTCATTGGAAACGGTGCTCAACATCATTATTCAACAACCGACAACTGGTTGCTCTGTTGTGCCGTTAGGCTGCCAGCTGCCGTACTATTCCGTTTTCTTTCCATTTCTCGTTACCGTCTTTTACTTTTCCATTCCGGTCATTTCCGTTTCGGTAGCTGAGGCAACAGGTAACCGCTGGACACGGCGAGTCTCCATGGCGACTCCGTAGCCGTTGCCGTTTAGCAAACCTGGCCATTCCCGACCGGAACTAATGCTTGCCATTTTTATTCCCATTAAACTTCATTGAAACCGTATCCTTCGTGCCATTCTTTTTGGCACCGTTCCCGTTGCCAACCGCGTTTCCATTGCCGTGTAGCCATTCGTTGCGACGCCACTCCAGTAGACCCTTAGCCGTATTGACACGCGCCATGGTGGCATATCGATTCATTGAATAGAAGAATAATGGAAGCATCGGCACGATCAACCGCCGGTCTGAACAGTGCGGGCGGTGCTGCGTTAACGGCATCTGGCACGGATTTGACGGCGTTGTGTCGCTGCGTGGGCGATTACTGATGATCGGGGCTGAAGGCTAAGCGGATGCTCACCGGGAATACCGCCGAAGATATTTTCGGCCGGTGCCTCAGAAGGATCTGCTCATGGCCATTCTTAGGAGACCCGTAGTGCGGTACTCGTAACGTTAACGCGGAGCTTGAGCGCGGCCGACAACGGCGCGAACGAAGCCAAGTGCTGGGAAGGATTTAAGGGCCATGTCGTTCGTATGGAGTTGATGCATGACACTATTTATTGCTGGCCAGTGTTTGTTCGTTTACCTGTTTGTTTGCTGTTACTGAAGTGGTTTTCTTATTTTCATCGTTGCTTCATAAATCGTATATCTCACAGCTTTCGTTACTCAGTTGCCGGTAGTCTTTCTCGACATTATTACTAAGCGTTTCCTACGAATTGACAAATAAATCGCTTTGATCTGGCGAACTCGTATGAAAGATATAGAAGAAGGTGAAGTCGCGCGAATGAAGGTATGTTGATTGTCTTTATATGTTCTGCTTTCTCTTTTTTTCCTTTAACTCTCCGTGTGATGTTGCTGCGCGGCTACGAGGTCGACTAAAATATATAAGATTGAATCATTATACGCCGTGAATTTATTCCGTGAAGAAAGTGATACGCAGCTATATTGACTGTGATAACAGTGTAAGTGCTTTTTCTTCCAGGTATCTTTTAGTCCCAGGCTATTGGTGTCTTCGATGGCACCATCATTCTTTATCACTCTGTTTTATTTTTATGTTTATGAATATTGGCATGTTATTATTATTATTATTATTATTATTATTATTATTATTACAAATAAACTACAACATTTACTAGAAAAGGAGAAGAATAGAAGACTAACAGCAGAAAAGCGCATTACGGAAAGTAGAGGTATGAAATAACACCTATGAAAGAGAATGAAACAGAAAGTAAATCGGGCTGAAAAACGGAGATGACTATTATGTGCGATGAAGAAACAGCTGTCACGTGATATACGTTTATTATTGTAATCCCATAATCATAATCATCATTCCTTTTATTACTATTGATTGTAAACTTTCGAAACAACAAACAAATAAATAATGAAAATTCATGCTATGTATATAGCTGTATATGTATATATATGTATATGTATATGTATATATATATGTATAGCATTTGTATATATATATGTATATGTATATATATATATATATATATATATACAATTTTTCACATCACCGTGACATTTAACTATCAAGCGATAAGCGCTATGGGGTGGATGATAACGACATTCATAACATGTTGTGTGTGTGTATATACACTCTTTCTTGTATACTGTATATATATATATAGTAACAAATAAATATATGCTATATGTATATATATGTATATATATATGTATGCTGCTATATGTATGTATACATATATATTAGCTGCATGTGTTTCTTTATGAATTAAAGTTCACTGTACCCACTATATGCAGTGTGCATTACATTAAAGGCTGGCTTGTATCATGAATGTGTCAGCCAGTCTTTTAAGTTCATTCGCTCTTCCTTCCCATCAGTAATCTTCTGCTGATCTGAGTATTGAAACATTTGGCTGGGTTGGTGTTTCACATTTCAGTAAGAAACGGTTACAGATGATAGCAATATTGACGTCTTCGCTGAACGTATCTTCTTTCTCGAAGCATCTTGTTACCACTATTAGCACTGAAGCAGGAAATAGTTTGAATCATTTGCTGTACGGCACAGTACATCCGTAGTGTGTATTATTATTAGTATTATTATTGACTTTTGGAAAAGGCTTTTTCCTGCTGTGAGCGAACTTTGTTGAAAAGAAATATTCTGCGCTGCAGTTGTTCAACACTACTATAATTATAATATATTCGTGAAAACTTTTACGCGCTAAATGAAGGAGCAGCCTACTCAACGGCTACAGAAATGCCATTCTAATATTATTATCATTATTATGTGTATTACTTTAACTACTATATATATATATATATATATATATATATATATATATATATATATATGTATATATATATATATATATATATATATAAATAATATAAATGGATGCATGTAAGTAACTATGTATGTGTGTGTGTGTTCCAAGCAACTCAACTTTGTTGATCAATAACATGACTTACTATCTGAAAAGAATGGCATTGGCTGCTATCACTAACTACCAAGCCTGAGTGAGGCACAGTTATCATTGAACAGCTAACTAAACAAACTTTCTGCCGGGACTCAGCTCATATCTCATTTTGTGCTACATTTGACTTACTATGTGAGATGATAGTCCTTGTGAGAGCAAACGAAAGGAAGCGACATGTATAACAAAATGACTTTGTGAATGTCTAATCCATAATTTCAGTGGGCTGTATCAATTTTGAGAAAGAATGGAGATAAGAATAATCAAAATCTTAGACAACTCTTTCATCTTAACTGAAAAGAGAAAGAGAGAGAGTTGGTGGTAGAGTGAGGAGAAGGGGAAGAGTGAGGGAGTTGGAGAAGAGAGAGATGAGAGTAGAGGGTGTTGGAGGAGAGAGAGAGAGAGAGGGGTAGGGGGTGTAGAGAGGAAGAACAGGAAATGAGTGAGGAAGAGCTGAAAGGTGAGAGGAAGAGAGCGAGAGGGTAATTAGAGAGAGAGGAAGGTAGAGGGGTGTTAAGGAGGAAAAGAGGAAGATGAGGGAGACTTGGAGAAGAGAGAGAAGAATGATGAAGTGAGGTTTGTGTTGTCATTCAAACCACAACATAAATCAGCTAATCAATGCTATAATAACTATATGCTATATATATATATATATATATATATATATATATATATATATATATATATATATATATATATATATAACTATATATACAGCATAATATATATATACATATATATATACATATATATATATATATATATATATATATATATATATATATATATATATGTATATATATATACATATATATATATATATATATATATATATATATATATATATATATATATATATATATATATATATATAATAACTGCTATATATCACTGTATATACTGGAGTGTTTCAGGGTAGAGCACCCCCTCCTAGGAACAAATGGAAAGTTATGAAGTTTTCTGCTATGGCCTATCTCCAAGTACATTGTTCCAGGATTTCTATTAAATATTTTTCATTTGCCTGTGATTTTTCAGGCTGACCCGAAGCCATGGCTAGCGACTGGAAAAATATCAGATGAACAACCGAATCAAACTTCTTCAGAAGAACTGGATGCTGGCTTGCATCTGCGTTCTCAGTCAATAAATACGGTAAGATGATCTGATCAAACTGGGACAAAAATCATTCTTGACTGTCGTGCAAGTAAGTGGAAGGCCTGAGGGATCCTGCTCGAGTCAGGCATGGCTGAGCAGTGAGTGCTGCACAAGTGGCAGCAACAAAGAAGAAATTATAGTGTTCTATATCGTGAATTGAAAATCTGATCAAGCTTGTCAGCTGGCAACATCACTCGGCAACAGAGAGGAAAGACGTTAAAGCTATTGTGGTTCATTCTTGGAGTGGATAATGCCGCATCTGATCGGTGCTACGCTTTGATCGAGAGAAAAATCATAAAATGACATCATTTGAGCTCTGCTTTAATCAGTGGCTACCAGACTATGCTTCTATTTGAAACCTATACTACATTTCACAACCCAGCATGACTATGTCATCAAAAAGGACTGATCATGGAATAATGCAAACTCTTTCAGCGAAAACTGTGCCCCATTTCTTTCTCTCCTCAAATGTGGGTATGAAATCATATTTTTGCATGTTTCAAATAACTCAGTAATTGCTTTATTTGGCTGTTATCATTCAACTGCTTGTCAGTAATTTCAATTGCTCCCGACACCAATGTGCCATGTAATGGCAAGAGATAGTGTTAACACCCACGAAGGCTTATGAACATGACGACCTCAGGTAGGTGAAAATGATTTGGTCTCTTTTGTTTGGAAGGCCACAAATATTAAGCTCAGAGAAAACTAAATAATACACATTCTATTACTTTTGTTTTGTCCATATCAGGACCCCATGCGAAAACAGTATATTTCGAAACACCCTGACCTCTGTGCTGTCTGCTCAATCACTAAAGCTGATGAAGAAATCACACTGATAATCGGTGTAAATATATATTAAAAATCTTTAGAAAAACAGTTTCTCATTTGATATAATTCACTTGACATCGTAGTTTCTTGCCGATATTTGTATTATTATTATTATTATTATTATTATTATTGTGTGTGTGTGTGTGTGTGTGTGTTATTATTATTATTGGCTCACATCCGTGGAGCTCGGTTTGTCTGGAAACTCTACTCGAGCAGCTTCCCACCTTTCTCAGCTCGGCCAAGCATTGCCTGTCGGACCTCAATGCGACATCAGAACGCTCCGATTCCGTGCGAAATATTTATACATACCACAAGTGCTGGTCATGGACGGCCTTGTGTTGCGTACGCTGATTCTTTGTGAAGTGGCACAAACATAGTAATGAAGTTGTGTCAGAGAACATGTTTTGTTTGTTCTGGTGAGAAAAAAATATGAAGCGTGAAGTAATGCGAGCGTAGGCTGAAAAGAAAAGAAGAAAGCAGTGGCTGATCGTATGAATCGTGGAACTAAGTAAAGTGGACGAAATAACAAGTTCATGGGCAAACCAGCAGTTGTGTGTTACAATGGGTGGTAAGTCGAGCGTTAGCTGCACTGGGAAAGAAAAAGCTCGTCAGTCGTAATGGTATGGTGTCGCGGAGAGCACTTTTTAAACTAAGCTACTGCCTTAGGAAGAAAACGCTGACGTATTGCAAAGATGAAAATAAGTCACTTATGACCATGGAAAAAGCGATAATTGTTTGAAATGGCGAAAATAGCGCTACAACGATACGTGTTCTGTTATTTTAACGAGATGAGTAAAGAAAGACGGCACTTCGAAGGCTGATAATCAGGCGGACGAAATATTGTTGAACAGAAAGGAAGAGTCTGGTGAAGATCTTGACATGTATGTTTGCATTTTTGTCGAAAGGTCACGTAACTGCAGAGAGAAAAAGGCAAAGTGCGAAGGGTAACAAAGGCAAAAAAAAGAAGAAGCGACCTGTTCAGTCTGTCAATTTCATGACGATGTTTTATGAAAATTTTCCTTATTGTTTTATGAAAAATCGGGCTCTGCGTATTCAGTGGAGTGGTTTTATTGCTTGTTTGTGTGTTTGCTACATTTATTTTCGGTATTTCGGACACTAAATGGTTTTTAAAGCCTAACTGACTATTCATTACCTAGGAAATTTGCGAACCCTATGTGAATGTTCAAGTTTTACCTTAACGATACATGAGCTGTAATGTTATTTTTATGAGCTATAATAACATGCTAGAACACGACTTGCTAAAAATATGATGAAGGATAAGTCTCATTGTTTGTTATTTTGTGCAACGGTTATGTCGAGAATGAATAACGAAGACTATCATGATTCATTGTGAATATATTTTCAAGTATGAAGACAATCTAAGGGTATGGACTACAATTAGAGACGAACATGAAGTACGTTACATTTCTCTTTTGGCGATAAACCATCGAGAAATTCGCATGCCAGCGCGCTTTTGCAACTCGTGCAACTTGCGCTCAAGCACTGTTTATTCGTCGCTAACTCATTAACAGTCATTGCATAAACAAAGGTTCAAATACGGAACTGTGCTCTCTTTCGGAAGACGACATACCCGTAATACAGGCTAATGATAGCGTGAACACCTCGCGAAATGAAGAGAGAGAGAGGGCTGTTATTAATGGGGTGGCGCATGGTATGTCGACAGCGCTCCCACCTAATCTCAACTGCTTACATTCGACTTCTTCAATATTGAGGATAATACACGTGAGAAGGCTTATGAAAATGGAGTGGACAAGTGGATTGAGCGTGCCGAGCAAACAACACTCATTGCTAAGCTTCATTGCTTTTAATCTTGTAACTGGTCGGCAAACTGCAGTGGTGAGAATACCGGCCAGTGAGCACATTACAGGTGTGGGAGACATTGCCTTGCGAAAAACAATAAATCTCCCTCTTTCATCTTTGAAGCAATAACTATTTACATTTTCATTACAAATACGATTATTTGCCTAAAAAATAAGAACTATTTTGTTTTACTACAGTTTATGTGCATGATGACGGAATGTGTTGTTGACATTCTTAGAAACATTGTCGTTCTGAGAGGTTTTGTCCTGTCGTTGTAATATGAAATCTCTGTTTAACAATCTTTTGTTTATCAATATTTTTGAATTTTTCATTTATAAGCTGCGATTGTTACAACTGAGAAATAGACACAGAAACGTGGTGTTTTAGAATCAAAACGCTTGGAAGAAATACTGTGATATCCGAAGTCGGGGGGCGCAGGCTTCGGCTTTCAGCTTTGATACGACGAACCGCGATAGGCGCTTGTATGTCGCTTTTCACTTTCATTCTGATGTCTTGACAGTGACTATTCTCTCTCTCTCTCTCTCTCTCTCTCTATATAAACACCTTTATAAACATATTATATTTAGATATATGTTAAATCTATGTTACCTGGCATTATGTTGCTAATTATCTCTTCTCTATCTCTCTTTTTATAAATGATCACATGCGATCATACAATTTTTATAAGCATGTATATTTTAGATATAAACACTAAATTAAACATTGTTTTGTATAGCTCAAATCTAAAATATATACTATATATATATATATATATATATATCTCTCTCTCTCTTTTTAAACATATTTATGGAGTTAACTTGTATTGATAACATATCTGGGCATTATTACAAATTTAACAACTCTCTCTCTCTCTCATATGCATGCAGCTTACTCTAACACATCTATTTTGAATAATAAGTTACTAGTGAACATATTGACAACCTGAGCTTGCATTTGCTAACTTTCTCTCTCTTCTCTCTCTCTCACTCTCTGCTCTCTCTCTCTCTCTCTTGTCCTAAATATTTAATTTCAATACTTGCCTACTCGTATGTTAAATGCATTAAAATCTGCCGATGCTTTCTATATATATAAGCGACTTCCACAGGAAAAAAAAAAATTTACTCTTGGGATTTCAACTATACACTAAAAGAATCCTGCATCTACTGTGATTTTTAAGCGTATATATATATATATATATATATATATATATATATATATATATATATATATATATATATATATATATATATATATAATTATATAAGCAGAATCCCACAGGAAAATGACAGGCAAGTTCAGCACCAAGCGCTTTCGTTTATTAACGCATCGTCTGAGCACCGATAGAACAGATGAAAGGAAGGTTACAAAGTAAACAAAAGAACAAGAATACCAGATGGTCAATTGTCAAGGTATTAAACAGAAAGATAATCCAGGATAATCCCGGGATCAGGTGATCACAAACTAAAACATATTTGCTACAAGAGATTGAAAGTTTAGTCATACAAAATAAAAAAAACATGAATAAAATTAGATACAGATGGTTAATTGCCAAAGGAGTAATAAACAAAAAGTAGCAGGTAAATCCGAGATCACGCGGTCTGAAACTAATGCAAATACTTAACATAAGTAATGCGGAATCATACATTCTAAATTAGAAACAAGTATAAAACGAATACTAATTTGTACTATCAACAACTTTTTAATTTTGCTTATATTTATCAACAACTTTTAATTATGAAAGTGAAAGGAGGATAAGCGGTGACAGACCAACAAATCCAGTTTCTTAAGGTGCATAGCGAGCTGTGTAGCACCAGAAATCGCTGGACAAGATACGAGAGAGACACTGATGAACACGTTTCCTGGTTTTGCAGAAGAGATCATGAAGAGAAGACATGGAAGAAAAAGATCAGATTGGAAGAACTAAGGATGAGAAAGCAGAAAAATCAGGAAGGGCGGCGGAAGGAAATACGGGGCCCAGCCTGAACAACGTTCTCAAAGGAATTTACCAGTTATGTAAAGTATGTGCCCCGCCATAGTTCTCAGCTACACGAGAATAGACTCGTTTGCCATTTTCGATAGGTCAGGGTGGGTAAAAAAGGGAACTTTTGGTTTAGTCAAGAACATTTCTAAGAGACTCCTAAGTAGGGATGAAGTGCTGTGTTAGGATATGGCCTTAATTTTTGCATGGGAATTGGGAGTCACGATTTCATTGAAATGTGCTTAGAAGCTTAAAGGGAACTAGATAAAGAACAAAAATGGGGATGGCAGCTTTTTGCAGAGGGGCCATGTGGGCGGGGATTAGGTCGAACAGATTCGTGTTTCCGGAGAGGTTGCATGGCCCATGATAGGTTGGAAAGTAAGGGACATAAGATTTGTAAGGCAGACAAAAGGGGGCGGTTAGTAGTAATGGATGCCGTAGAATACGAGAATAAAAGTTAGAACAATTGTTAAACGATGAAAAACATATGGGCTTGCAACAAAAACCGGACATTAGGGGTACAGTGCAATTTTAACAAAAAACAAAGGAGCGTTGACAAAAATCCAGACAAAACCCAAGAGAAAAATTAGAACATAGAGTAAAATCAGTGGAAAGTCCAGAGATCCCATATATTTAGCCCTGAGGCAGCCTATGAGATCCACGTCAAGGAAGGGTGCCCAGGGTGCACTAAGACCGATCGTGGCATCGACAGATCACCACAGGGAGGCTGGAGAAATTTCTTTCCAATATAATGGGAAAATGGGTAGGCTTAGTATCTGAAGGGCATTTTAAGGCATAACATGAACCTTATAGATGAATTATCTAAAATTAACGTAAAAGACTGTAAATTTACAGGTTTGGATGTAACTTCCTGTTGCTAACATACCACTCAAGACGTTGATGGAAGTAATAAAGAATATGGAGGAAGGGGTTATACATGCGACCTAGATGTGACGTTTTAATAAGCACACTAACAGCGGCCCTCAGCGTTGATGTTTTCAAGTGGGGCGAAAACCATTATATACAAAAATGGCGTAGCCATGGGTTCAGTCTTTGCAATTCTAGCTAATATCTTTATGGGTGGTTTGGAAACGGAAGAGGTTGGCAAAGTAAAAAAGGGAACTTAAATATCGTAAAATGGGTAAGATACGTGGATGACATCTTGATTATTTACAAGGAGAAAGGAAGATCTACACAAGTTCCTGAAACATAAATAAACTAAATGAACACATCAAATTCAATAGAGAGAGGGAGAAGGAGGGAGAAATTCCTTTCTTGGATGTTCTAGTCCAAGAGGAAGGAAAATTTAAAATTCAGATATATAGGAAGAAGACACACACCAGTTCATACATACATAAAGGTTCTCAGTCATAGGAAAGAAATAAAAAAGGAGTGATGACAGGGTTGGCCATTGGGTTTTATAGGTTGCAGTCCAATTTTTTTAGACCAAGGCTGGATTGCCTGAGGAGAGTTTAGGAGATTAGGATACCCTAAGTATTGAACAGGAGTGGGCATATCAAGGCCAGGAAAAACTATTTTGGGAGAGGAAGGATAGAAAAGGAACATTTGGTAGAGAAGAAAAGAGTACAGTCGGACAACAACTCTATTACACCCATCAACAGAAGCTAAATAATTTCAAATTGATGGCAGATACAAAACCACCATCAGGAATAAAATAATTTAGAAACAAAGTCAGTGAGAGGAAGAGATTAGGGGATAGAGATTTAAAGGAGGGGTTATAAATCTGAATGGGATTTTGGCGGCGTGTCTAGCCTGTGAAGATGATTACTATGGCGAAACTGGCAAATCATGTGAAATGAAGCAAACAACACCTGCAGAACATAAGGCATTATATTCAGACGTCGGCGGTTGCCAAACACTGTTGGGAAAACGATCACAAAATAGGCTGGGAAAACATGAGTTTTCTGTGCAGGAACACCAACAAAACATGGCCAGACTGGTTGTGAGAACGCCTTCATAACATGCGCCAACAACACGGTGGCGGGAACACCAGAAACATTTGAAGACAAGCATATCTAGAAAAATCATACACTCCACAGTAGCAAGAGCAGAGAAAAAAGCAAGAAGAACACAGGAAAGGACACTTGGGAGAGGAGGGATCAGAGAAGACCAAGGTCCACGGAGGGTGGGGGTCAAACAGGAGGAGCCAGGCAATTATAGAATTAAAAGTACCCAGCACCACAGATATATAAATACAGCTAGACTACGCGTCTGGTCACTGTATGGATGCTTGATAATGTGGACTGTTTTTCCAAGAAAGTTTGTAACTTTTTTGAATAAATGCTCCGTTAGATACCATCAGTTTAGATACAAGAGTCCCTTTAGTAATATATATATGTATATATATATATATATATATATATATATATATATATATATATATATATATATATATATATTATGTATATATATATATATATACATATATTTATTTTTTACACACTTATATACATATATATACATATATATATATATATATATATATATATATATATATATATATATATATATATATATATATATACATATATACATATACATATATATATACATATATATATATATATATATATATATATATATAGAGGCCCCCTCCACAGAACAAATGGAAAGTTATGAATTTTTCTGCTATAGCCTATCTCCAAGTACATTATTTTAAGTTTCTATTAAGCTATTTTTCATTTTACATTTCTTGTATTTTCAGACTGAGTGATGGAGTTAGATACAGCCATGGCTAACGACTCGGAGAAATCAGATGGATTGACCGAATCCGGGCTATAACCTTTCAGAGGCCAGGGATGCTGGCGCATCCTTCATTTCACGTTCCTGGATAGCTAAATACATTAAAAGAGATGAATCCTTTGTTAAAAGAAACTGGAACAAAAATCCATATGACTGTCATCACGAAAAGAGTGAGAATCTTGGAAGGCCTGAAGTCCTTTCTCAGGAGTCAAAAGACATCATAGCTGAGGCAGTGGGTAGACCAAGAAAGTCTTTACATAAATTGGCGCTTGAACTAGAAACAAAAAGGGGAAAGAAGAGAAGTTATAGTGCTGTATATCGTGAGTTGAAAAAATCTGGTATCAAGCCATTTCATGTTATCAGCAAGCCCAACATCACTCAGCAACAGAGAGAAGACCGTGCATGGTTTTGTGGTTCATTTCTTAAAGATTGGGATGAAGCTGACTTTCTCCATGTTGCTGCATCAGATGAATTCTTCATTTACACAGTCAGGAAGCCAAATCATAAAAAATGACATCATTTGGGCTGCAAAGTTGGATGATATCAGCAATGACGTGCGCTATTGCCAAGTTGTGAAATTTCCTGAATGTTTGGGAATTTTTTCTGTTTCACAGCCAAACAGTTAATGTGGATCATCAAAGAAAAAGGACAGTCATGGAATGGCAAATACTTCAGAGAAACTGTGCTTACTGGTGGAGTATTTCCTTTCCTCAAAGATCCTGAAAATGTGTTATCTGTTGAAGAAGTCACATTTTTGCATGATAAGGCACCATGTTTCAAGGCTCTTCAGACACAGGAGCTGCTTCGAAACAGTGGTATCGATTTCTTCTCGTCAAGTGAATTTCAGGTAGCTCCCTGACCTTAATGTGTGTGAAAACATTGGTAGTATCTTAAAGGATCGTGTTGAAGCATGCACAGTGAACTATGATGGTATACCAAGCCTCGACGACCTGCGAAGAGAGGTGACCAAAGTGCTCAGGGAAATGGAGTTTGAGTCTCAGCTTTTTGCGATTTGCTGAAATCATACCCCTCAAGAATGCAGGCTGTGGTACAGGCAGATGGAGGCCACACAAAATATTAAATACTCAGAGAAACTTAAATAAATACCTGTTCTGAATTACTTTTGTTTTTGTCCATATCAATTTTTAGTTTATGCTGTAGTAGAGGGGGCTCTAATTTCAGAAACACCCTGTAAAGGCCCATAAAACACTATTTAAACATTGAAACCATATATTTGGGCACTTGTTTCTGTGCCCCTGTTCACTAGTAGAATATGGACAGGTGAAAGTTACAATAGTATATATACAAAAACATGAAGGTGTGGCCTTGGGCCTCCGATGTTATGAGGTGGCGTTTCTTAAGAAGGAGGAGAATGACCAAATTCCCTAGTGGTTTTTGGCCTCATTAGCTCCCGTTTGGCGATGGATCTGGCGGTCGCGTTTCTTGGGTCATCTTCTTCAGGAGGGTTTTGAGGATTAAGGTGTCAATGGCGTCCGATTTCCAATGTCCTCCTGACAGGTTCATATTGTTTGGTTTGATTGATGATAGCAGATTCCAGCATCCTTTCTTTTGTACGGACAGCTACTCTTGAAAACCAACTCCCCACTCCAGTTAATGACATGCCCTGTATTTCTGATATGTAGGAAAATTCCCGAACTCTCCAGCGTAACGTACTGATCTTTTGTGCTCTGTTATTCTTTGCGAGAGCGATCTACCTGTCTCGCCTACATAGATGTCCTGACAATTTACTACACGGTATCTTTAACTCGGCTTCTTCCTTTTGTTATTTAAGTATACGTTAACGAGCGAACTCCCGATGGATTTGGGATAATGGAAAATGAAAGGATTATTAGAACTGAGTTGCTCGGTGGCCTTTTGGATGTTTTCATCGTACGGAAGCTTTATTTTGTTGTTGAAATCTATTTGTCTGTTGTGAGTGGGACCTCTATAGTATATTTTATTCGCTTTATTAATAGCCCTCTCGATAATGTGTGGTGGATAGAGCAGTTGCGTTGGTGTTGGCGGATCGTGTTAAATTCTTTATCCAGGTACTCATTTGAACATATCCTAAGTCCTCTGAGGAATAAGTTGCACCCTACCATGATTTTACGGAGACGTCGTGGTAGCTTAAGAAATGAAATGTAGGAGACAGCGAAGGTGGGTTTTCTATATACTGTAAATGCATACCTGTTCTGTTTTCTTATGATCAGTACATCTAGGAACAGCAGTTTTCCGTCCTTTTCCCATTCTGTTTTTAAATTTTATGGTCGGAACAAGTAATTTAGCCTATTAAAAATTCATTAAAGTCCTAACAGCTATTGTCCCAGAAAGTAAAGATATCATCTACGTATCTAAAGCCAGATCATATTAACAAGTTTGATAGACGACAAAAGTTCTGTTTGAAATATTCCATGTTCAAGTTTAAAAGAAGGGGTGATAGGGGACTTCCCATGCTACAACCAAATTTTTGTTTGTAAAAATTACCATTGAAAGAAAACACGTTGTTAGTTACACAGAGGTTGATAAGTTTTAAAGTTTTATCTATGCCAAGAGGAAAATGGTCTTTATGGTTGTCAACTTCCTCTCTAAGAAAAACAACACGTCGGCAATCAGGACTTTAATAAATAATGACTCAACGTCTAGGCTGAGCAGTTTGATGTTGTTTGAGGGGATGTTTAAACTATAAAATTTTTGTATGAAATCTTCTGCATGTTTGACATAGGATGAGAAGGTTCTAAGGGTGATAACAAGTAAGCCATTTTGATAATTTGTACATGAAAGAGCCCTAGATATTATGGGGCGTAACGAATCCCATCTTTACCGGTTTTCAGGCCGTAAAAATACCGAGAGAGGGGTTGATTCGTCCCCAAATGTATATAGTAATTCTATGTCTTTTATTGCCTCTATGGTTCTGACTGATTTTGTTAAATTGTCAGCAATATTTGTTGTTGATCTTCCACTAATTTGTCAAAGGTCTTAATCGTTTACGAAGTTTCTGAACTTTACTGGACCTGACTCCTTGTCTGCTACAGAACTATTTTCACTGTTTGTCAGATTCCACCATGATGATATCCCCCTTTTCCTTAAACTAACTATTGCATTTTGGAATCAACCCACCAAGGGACCGAATTTCTTGTTGTTATTTTGCACACCAAGACATTTACCACATAAAACACCTTTGAGACAGTCTATCTTTATAATTGTTTTTTGCAAAAATCATTTCAAAGCACAACTAGGAAAATTAAATTGCTCTATGACCTTCTGTTTTTAAATTCTGAATGAAACTCCAAGATTTAAAATTCTCTGTTCTCTCTCTGAGGGGATGGTTAGAAGATTCAGCTCAGTATTGGGAAGGCCTCTCTTTCTCATTTCGCTCTTCTCTAATCAGTCTTTTTAATTTGTAGCAAACAAATTATCAAGTGGGACTCACTGTTTTCATCGTCCGTGATAGCACAACTTCAGGTAAAGCTATCTGGTATCATACCAATCCCTGCTTGAGTTTAAGTGACGTGGCAGGTCACAAAGGTTTTAGGATAATCACAGATGTCTTGGTGTTAATTTATTCTGGCCTTTAGGGAAAGGAAGGATGCTGAATCTGCTGTCATCAATCAAACCAACAATATGAACTTTTTATGAGTCACATTGGAAAAATTTTCTCTGAAATCGATGGCTAATCCTCTTAAACCTCTTCTCAAACAGGTGCTCCAGGAAACACGACCACCAGACAAATCGCAAAACAGGAGTTAATGAGGCCAAAAACCAATAGGGAATTGTTTCCATTCTCCCTCCTTGGGAAACGTCACTGCTTGTCACCATCGGAGACTGGCCACACTACATATGCTTTTTATATAAATCCTGTATCATTTCATCTGTCCATATTTTACCAGTGAACAGGGGCACAGAAGAAAGCAGTGAAATATATGGTTGCAGGAAAATCAAAGAGTGTTTTTGGGCCTTTAATCATAGCATTAGACTGTCATATTACAGTAAAGGCACATAATTATATTTATTCATATATATATATATATATATATATATATATATATATATATATATAAATCAATATATTTAAATTTATATATATATTTATATATATATATATAGTATATATACATATTACTATTGGGTGGATAGGCAGTTGTTTTTTTATGAACTATTGTATCATATTCTTTGTTAATATATTGCCTCCAGGGTAGGGCTTACTGCTCATGATCGAAATCGGAAATGTTGTCATTATGGATAATTAGAGAGAGAGAGAGAGAGAGAGAGAGAGAGAGAGAGAGAGAGAGAGAGAGAGAGAGTTTTGGTATATAACCCAGGCAAGGTCTATTTTGTTCTAGAGAGGAGAAGGTCTTAGGGCGGAGATCCAAAATAAGCCCTTTTGGAGCGCAGGTCGAGAGCGTGACGTCGAAACAACGTTGTGAGGCCAAGGTCTATAGATTAAAGAGGGTCTTTCAACCCTGACCCAAAATATGACCGTTCTTCGCAGGTACACTTATTGAATGGATTTATAGGCCGGACCTATAGGTCGGCCTCTGACCATTTCCACCAAACATACCAAAGTACATGGCGATCAGAGGACTTATGGTTTCCTGGAAACAAATTATTTATTATAATTGACACTAACATGAAAAAGATCTCCTTTAAATTGATTATTCAGGTTGAGAAAGCCGGGTTTCTGTAGTAGCCATGGTTAGTGGAGGAACAACAAATGTTAGTTTATGGAAATTCCTTAGGCATTGATATAGATAACACATTTGTTAACCTAGTAGATGATAACAGAGAAAGTCCATGTGTTTCGATGCACCATTTCAATAAACTCATAGGAATAATTTTTTGATCAACGGATTTGTATTGTTTGGAGATAGGTTTGCTCATTGTGGTTCAGTTAGGAGTTAATTATGAAAAGCAAAAGTGACTCTACGGAGCAAATGTTCTTCTGAAAAAGCACATCAATGTAATGGCTGCAACACATGAATGTTAAACTAGCGGTGCAATTACTGTCCGAAACAACATATAAATGTCTTCAGTACTTGGTAACAAAGGTTTGATTTGAAGATAAGCGACTGGGAAACCAAGTCAGACTTTATTTGCCTTGTAGATACCTGGTTCGATTTATTTAATCCCTTCTCGAGTGCCTCAGTGATAGGAAAACCATCAAGAAATTCTATGGGATGAATCTGGACATACAAAATAAAACGTTGCATGATGTGATTCGGGTGTCTAAAGAAATGAAAGTGATGAAAAGCAATAGGCGTTAATTTTCCAAAAAGGCTTAATCTAATCATGCAATTCATTAATGAAGCTGCTGAGAATGGTCAAAGATATATTTCAAACATCTGTGGGATATTCTGACTTACAGGCTAAATCAAGATGGTCTTGAACACTTTTTTGGCTGCATAAGGCAGATGGGTTCATGTCATCAACATGCCCTTCTGTCATTTAAGCACCGAATCAGAGCCCACATTCTAGGCAAAGAGAGCAAACTGTTAGATCAAACTGCAATTTTGTTAAGTTGCTCAGTGATATGATGACATCAACCTCATTTTCCAGCTTTCCTGTTGAACAAAGCACATCCTATGTAGATGAAGAAACTTCTATCCAAAAGAGCTAAGCCTGCCGCTATGTCGTTTTTGTTTGCCAGTGGAATTTGGTAATGATTTGCAAAATGATGACAATGTAGAATTGGAAATTGAAAAAGAAGTTTTAGGAAATGCGATGGAAGATGGAGGCTTAATATTGGTGGTTATATAGCTCGTAAGTTTCTGAATATGAATTCCTTTGAAGTGCAGCGACGAAGGAGATGGAAAATTTGCATTTAAGTTCTAAGAGATGGAACGCTGTTGCAACCAAGCGAGGAGGAATTTTTGGTGCATTTAAAAACAATGGAAAAATATTTCTCTGTTATCACAGGGAAAATATTTAAAACTTGCAAAAGGCGCCAGATAAACTGACTGATTTAATTAGCGAGTGTTTTAAAAGCAATAACATCACATTACCAATCGAAGTTATTAAATTTTTTGTTAGATGTCGAATATTCTTTAGAATTCGTGTTTTTGAACAGGAGTATTAGTTCATCAAGAAAGCGCAAAATTAAATGCAAAAACTCGCAACGTGATATAGAACATATATTATATATATACTTTGTATATATCATTATTTATTTTGTAAATTTAAACTGTCTAATGCTCAACAAATTTCAGTTATTTACATCATCAAATATATGTTTGGTTGTTTTAATGTAATAAAGTTATGTATTTGTTATCTTACTTTATTTTCCCTAAAGGAATAAAATATAAATCTCTAAAAAGATGAAAAACAAAGCAGAAAGAATAGTTCCTTTATTTTCTTATGGAAGTTCCCACAGCTTACTCTCAGGCACGGCATGGTCCGAGTGACGTCACCGCTCCTGACCCACCACAACTCCCACCATCCGCTACCTGCGCACTACGGTGGCCTGAGAAGACCTCTTTAATCTATAGACCTTGCCTGAGGCTACCACGAGGAAGGTCCTTGACCACGAGGGAACACCCGGACCTGGCCCGGCAGTTGTTTACAAACAAACTTATAGTTCAGTTCAAGCATACTTCTGCAAGTTACAGATTACATTTTTTATAATATCGGCTCTACATTTTACAAGATGCCGAGTAATTGCGCATTGTTTGGATGTTTTTCTAATAGAAGACAAAACAAGGAGCTTGTTTTCCATAGATTCCCAAAGGATGACGACACGAAAAAAATGTGGATCCACCTTTGCAAACGAAAAGATCCTATTAATGCTGAAACAGCACAGATATGTAGTCTATATTTTGAGGCAGGTGCATATGAAAGAAATCTGATGTACGAATTAATAGGCAAACCAGTGCCTCGAAGTCAAAGAAGAATGAAGACTGGATCAGTTCCAACACTCCAGTTGCCTGCAACCGAAGATTGTTTTGCATTGCAAGTAAGAAATGACAAGCTTTGACTGTTTAGTAAAACGTGAGACATTCAGGCATGCATACACTTCATTCTGTAGTGATAAGAATTAGATAATGTTTTCTATATTAGAGGAGGACTGAGTAGTCTGGAAACAAAGGAAACACACGATATCTTTAGATTTTATGAACAACATTTCTTTTATAAAAACCATTGTTCAGTAATGTTAAAAGTGCTATTATTGTTTCAACAGATGTATCGAGAATGATGAGGGCGGAAAGAGAGGCCAGAAACAACTTGTGGATGAAATCCTAGGACAAGAATACAAAATTACAAAGAAGATTTTTGTACAGAATGTGGAATCGGTACCAACAGCAGAAGATTTGCAACGGGACATTGAGCAGCTGAAGAAGGAGAAGGATGATATTGAACATCTATGGGAAGAAAATAAGGTAAAGTGGAAACTAGAAAAAGAGCTGTGGGAGAGTAAAGAAAGGGGATGGGGAAATGAGAGAGCTGAATGGGAAAATGAAAGAGCCCAATGGCTGGATGATAAAGTCAAGTGGGAGAAAGAAAAGACGAGTTGGACAAAAGAAAAGACAGCAATGTACCTAAAGTTTCATGACACGTATACATCTGCAACTGCTGCTATTAAAAACAGTTTTTAAAAAATTTTCTCCTCTAATCAAGTTGCAAGTGTTATTTATGGAAGCAGCATTCGTCACTGGAAAGACGAAGAGATCAGTAAAGCACTAACTTTAAGAAGTTTAAGCCCAAAAGCTTATACGTTTTTAAGGGAGGCGCAGTGGAAATATCCCCTTCCTTCTTTAACCACCTTATTTATTTCGCTGGGCGAGGAAACTTTCCGTAGAACCTGGTATTTTGGACTCCGTGATTAACTTGCTAAGACACAAATCTGAGGCAATGACGGAAAGTGAGCGGGTATGTATAATTTCATTTGATGAATGCAGGGTTGCAAAAATGTGGAGTTATGGTAAAGGTACCAATACGTTGTATGCGCCTACATCTAAAGTGCAATGTATGATGATAAGAAGTCTCATGAAATCCTGGAAACAAACCATATATTATAATTTTGATACAAATATCGAAGAATCTACTGTTTCAGTTAATTATTAAAGTTGAGTAATCTGGATATCCTGTTGTTGGTATGGTTAATGACTTGGGGCTAACAAATGTCAAAATTATGGAATTCATGTGTTTGCAGGTATTGATATGGATAATAGCAGAGTCATGTGTTTATTAATCCTTATTAGAAATAAGTGGACAACAGCAGAGAAATACATGTGTTTGCAGATGCTCCACACCTTATTAGAAAAAACTTTTATTAGAAATACATGTGTTTTTTGACTTATTAGAAATAAACAACAGAGAAATACATGTTTGCAGATGCTCCACACCTAGTAAAACTTATTAGAAATAACTTTCTTGACCGATCCATGGATTCCCATTTTTATTCGCCGGATGGTACTTTACGCTCACAATGGTCCAATTAAAGAGCTGATAAAGAGGAGCAAAAGTGATCTTCGGACAGCATATCAACTTTCGAAAAACATATCAATGTTATAAGTATGCAACGCATGAGACTTAACTTGCCGTGCAACTGCTGTCCGAAACTATCAATTGATCACTTCGGCAACCAAGGTAAATTTGAAGATAAAGACTAGAAAAGTACAAGCCAGTTCATTCGGCTTGTTGATAAATGGTTTAATTTGTTTAATTCTCGAGTGCCAATAGATAGAAAATCATCAAGAAATGCTTACGGACTAAACCTGGAAACGCAAGAAAAAATCTTGCGATACATGAGTAAATCCGCTAGAGAAATGAAAGTGATGAAAAGTAAAGTGCTCTCTCTATCCTTTCCAGAAAGGTTGGTTATATCTTGCTCGTCTCTGCCTAACTTGCTGAAAATGGTCAAAGAAAATTTGTCATGAAGTATATTCCAACTTACAGACTAAATAAATCAGGATGGGTTGGAGCACTTTTTTGGTTGCATAAAGCAAATGGAAGCGTGTTATCAGCACCCATCACCAGTTGCATTTAAACATCGTCTCAGAGCCCACCTTTTAGGAAAAGACAACATACTTGTAAGCTCCAAGAGCAACGTTGAAAACTGCAACCTGAGTGAAAATGTGACATGGGGCTTATTTTCCCGCATCCCTGACAAACAGGACGATGCATCGTTCGAAGACGAAGGAAATTCTCTTCAGAAAGAGCTCAGTTTATCAGCAATTTTATTTTGCTTACCAGAATTTGATATGGATGATCAAAGTGATGACATCAAAGACCAAGAAGTCGAAGAACAAACACTGGAAGTTGCCATAGAAGAAGAAGGTTTGCGATATGTTAGCGGTTTCATTATTCGCAGGTTTCCACAATATAAGCATTTAGGAGCAAAAGCAACAAAGGGAGATGACACATGGATTGGCGCCATAAGCTTTAGAGAGGGTAAGTTAATGAAACCTAGTGAAGAGTTTCTTGAACATTTGAAGTCTATGGATAAGATGTTTGACTCTCATCATGGGGGAAAAAAGGTTTAACAGCAGGAAAAGGAGCGATCATTAAATTAGCTGATTTACAGTAATTAGCAGTCAAGTCCAATTACATTCAGAAGTCGTAAAATATTTTGTTCGTTGCCGCACATTTTTTAGAATTAGAAATTTGAACAGAGACATTAGTTGTTCCAAAAAGTGGTGAACCAGATGAAAAAGTTAGTGACATAACTCGTAATATGCGGTTAAAATATGTGTGAAATGTGATTTTATGGATATACAGTATGTTAAGTGCTTATGATTCTAGAAATATATTTATATTATTGTTTAGAATGTTCTTCAGAACTCCCTTATGATTATTTGTTTTAACATAGTAAATTATAGGTTTATCTGACTATTATTTTCCTTACCAAACAGATAATAATAGTATTTAAAAAGAAAAAAAGGAAGAAAGCAAAGGTAGGTTTTCTATAGTTTTAATTAATGTTATTTGGCGAAAATGTTCTAATGATCTTTCTTATGAATATTCCTTTTAACATAGAATGAAGAGTCTTAATCTGACTGTCACTTTAATTATTGAATAGCTTCGAGTATTTGAAAAAGGAAAAAAGAAAGTAAAAACATGATTTTACAGGTTTAAGGGGCCTGACAGTGGTTATTGTGACGTCACGCGCCTGGCCGTTTAATGCTCTACCACTGATAAAGTCGCGCGTGACAAGACCTTCTGTACTCTATAGACGTCACGGTCACCTTGCCCTCAGCAGTCAGCATTCATGGGCAGTCAGCAGCCGTAAGCAGTGGAGTGAGGCAGCCGCGCAGGTATTCTCTACCTGTTGGAGCACGACATGCTTGAGTATATATACTACATGGTCGGGAGTGTTCTGTTGAAGAATTATGTCCTTTTGTCGAGTACGGCATGGTCGGGGAGGTGGATTTAACGTCAATACTGTTGAAGAAGCAGCATGGTTTTCGTCTGTTGGAGGACGACGTTCCTTTTGTCGAGTACGGAATGATGGTGTGGCGTGGTGTTCGTCATACAAGGACGACATGTCTGGGTGGCGTGAAGAGCGACTTGGTGTTAAGTAATGTCTCAACGACAGCCGAGAGCTGTGTTGATGTGTGTGATCATCATTTTTGATTGCTCGTTTTAGGCAATGTTGATTGAGGATTACCTCGGTGGCAGTGTTGTACTGTACTGCGGGGATGGATGGCACCCTTGTTGTTCATCTGTTGTCGTGACTTGGTTTCAATTCTTCTACCTTCAGTTTATGTCCAACATGTCATGTTAATGTTTAAAAGTTCACTTTACTTTCAATATGTCGTGTTAATGCTTAACAACAATGGTTATTACCATTTATGTAATATTGGTTAAATTTTTTGAGTCTTTCACGACTCCAAGGTGTGTTACACATTGTTTTGAATACTGCTTATGCTTAACTGTTATTATTTAAAGTAGTTGTTGAAATTTTGAGACTGCTTCATTTTTTTACATAATGGTTGAAGTGTTTTGCCACTACTTTTGAAGCTGACTCTGGTTTGGCTGAGTAATTCTTTATTTTCTTTATTTAATGATTTGGAGTAAATAGCGTTTTGCCGCTAATGATTTATTATATGATGATTTATTTGGACTGCTGTGACTCATTGTACAAATATGTATATAATTTAGAGTAATAAATTAGGTCAAGGCACAGATTCGTTTGCTTTGCTCTCTCCTCCTGAGCTGGTGCTGGTCTCTGTCGGGCCTCCCTCCTTGCGTCAATCTATTATCTTTCTTTCTTTTTTTATTTCATTTTTTAAGAACCTGATGGTCTCCTTTAAAACGGTTGATCATAATATATATATATATATATATGTCTTCATTCACAGAAGATGAATAAAGGAAATGAAAACCACAAGGAAAAAGCGAAGAGGATTTAAAAAGATGAAAAGAGAGAGAGTTGCGGGGACCAAGGTTTCACTCCCGTCAGCTACTGAGCGAGAGTTCCCAATCTCCACAGCATAAATAACAAGAAAAAAATACGTATTGCAATGCGCGCATACGTCAGTGCAATATTATCATACGCACATAACTTTTTTTCCTCTAAAAGTACCCAAATCTATTGCTACTACCTACGGCCTCGCTCTGAGATTTAGAGAGTTTGCCTGCCTCCCAAAAAAACAAAAAAATTGACCATCTATTTCCATAATTTCGGCGTGCCTCTGTCGGGCTCTCTCTGAAGGAGACAGAAGAAGTTTTAATTCTGTGGTTGAAGGTCAAAATGTTTCACTTGATCCAAAGCCTGAGATTTGTGCAAAACAAGAGAGGAAAAGAAATCTTACCCGTTGAAGGTTTTTACAACGTGAGTTTACTGAAAACATCAACTGAACGAAGAAACACGTTCCATTTGGTAAAGCAAACAACATATACATATATTCGTAATAACTACTTTCTTATTTTCTCTCTTTCTCTCTCTCTTCTTCTCTCTCTTTCTGTTGGCCGGATTAATGATACCTAATAGTCAGTCAACAGTCGATAGCAGTGGCGATAACCAGAACGTGGTTAAACACTCGAAAAGAAACTTCATAAACTCGAACACACATCCAGGAAACACTGACAGAGAGAGAGAGAGAGAGAGAGAGAGAGAGAGAGAGAGAGAGAGAGAGAGAGAGAGAGAGAGAGAGAGGTCCATCTGACAATTCACTCTGCACACTGTCTCCTTTTTCTTGAGAAAAGGCAAATTGTAGGCATTCCAGACGCTGTGTCCTTATCCTCTAAAATGAATTAAAGGTTTCCTTCTCGTATATAGTGCCATTAGGTCTTGCTTCCCAAGCGTCTAACTGCTTTGTTGCCTTTTTTCTTTTTGCATTTGGAATAGGTGGTGAGGGGTGGTGTGATTTAGAATATATTATTATTTAGAATAAAAAAAATGATTCATCAATACTTTAGGCTTTTAACAGCAAAATAGAGATAACAATATATGGAGATGATTAAATGAAGAAGTAGTTTTACGTGGCAAGAAATATCTCGGATTTCCGCACTTTTGTTAATGACAGTGTTCAGCTGAGGATGGATTACTAAGATACTCTAAAATGGAATGTTTTTACTAAAGTCCCTATAGATTTCATTTTAGAGTATCTTAGTAATGAATTAATCCATCACGAATTACCTCTACCTGTAAGTCATATAATTTCTCTCACTAGGTTGTGCATTTGTGATTGTGTTTATATTCAATGGTGCATTTTACCAACAAATATTTGGTATGGCAATGGGCAAAACCTTTATCCCCACTCCTCTCAAACTTGTACATGGAATTTTTGAAAAACGATATATACCTAATATCATTTATACTCCTTTAAAGTGGTATAGGTATGTTGACGATATTTTAACTGTTTTGCCTGCTGGTATTGATGTAAATGATTTACTCTGTAATTTGAATAACCAGGTACCATCCATTAAGTTTATGTTAGAATTAGAAAAAGACAATTGCCTCCCTTTCTTAGATGTTTTAATACATAGAGAATCATTTCAGTGTAAATTCAGTATTTATAGGAAACCAACCAAGAACTTAACTTATGTCCATTTTTATTCAGGCCATCACCTTAACATCAAAATATAAATTTTTTCCTTTATGTTCTTACGAGCCTTGCACATTGTCAGTCCTCAGTATTTGGATAAAGAAATTGAATACATAAGAAAAATAGGGACAGATTTATGTTATCCTTCACATATACTAGATATTTGTTATAACAAAGCCCACAAAAAGTTTTATAGTGAAAGTAACATGAAGAAAGAAACCCCTAAGAACATTCTTAGCTTGCCTTATTTTAGTGGTTTTGAAAACAAAATCATTGTTAAAACATTTTAATGTAAACCTCGTTTTTCTTATAATAACACACTCAAAAAAAGAATGTTAATAAAAAATAGCCCTAAAGAAAACAACAACATAATATATAAAATTCCATGTTTGGATTGCCCTTCTTTTATATTGGCCAATCTAGCAAAGATTTACATGTATTAAGCAACATATATTCAGTCAAAACTGGACAAGCATCCAATGCTATATTCATTCATTTAAGTGAAAACTCTCACAGGATAAATTGGACTGAAAGTTCAGTGATTGTTAGATCGAAAGATTTCTCTTCAAGAAATCTATTGGAGTCCGCTATTATCCAGCTTATTTCCAGTTGTAATTTTAATCTTAGCCCTGGCATGTATTATTTGGACCCCTGTATTAGAAAAAATGTTCAAGAATGACCAAAAAGATAAAAATCACTGACTTAATTACAAGGTAGCTACTTGATATATATATTTTTCTATATATCCTTATGTTTAATATAATTTTTTTATTTGTAAAAATGTTCATCTTGCAGATAGGCCTAGTTATTATTGTTTACAAAAAGAGAATTATTTGTTGTACTAAAAAAAAAAAAAAAAAAATTTTTAGGTGGTCAGTCACGAACCTGTATAAAATACTTTTTGGCCCATTGCCCTGATAAATATAACGATGACTGTATAGAAAAAGTAAAAAATACAGCAGTTGTTTACTTCATTAATGCTTTCAACCAAAAGGAGATAACGTCGATAATTTCGTATATGGAAAATTCATTGGCGCTGAATCAAATAAATAGATGATTTAAACTCTTATTGTCTTCATTTCATCAGATCTTGAAGAAATTTATCACGAAGGGACTCC
>NC_089742.1:15406665-15437667 GCF_040412425.1 Macrobrachium rosenbergii
TCGAATGCTTCTTATCATGCGTATATAAGCTTTAAAAGACATAATAATACTGAAGATAAAGGGAAATTTCTAAACAATTTGTATGAAAAATACTTCCTGAAAGGAGTGATATGTGAAAGATCCTGTCAGCCATGTGGATCGAGTTCATAAATTTTTCTAAAAGAAACAAAGTGGACGAACGAGTTTATTCCTTCTTTCTTCGCAGGAACTTAAGCACATCATTATATAAATGATCGGCTTTTATCAGTTTTGAAATATTTTCATATAAATCACGATAAGTGAGAAAATTTAAACCTACGGTCAACTTTGACTCGACCGAAATAGTAAAAAAATGCAATTGTAAGCTAAAACGCTTACATTCTAGTAAAATTCAATCATTTACCTTCATTTTGCAACAAACGGAAAGTCTCTAGCACAATATTTCGATTTACGGTGAATATTTGATAAAAAAAAAACTTTTTCCTTCTCTCCGCGAGCGGTAACTCGCTGAAAATATTAGAATTTCTTGAGTCACCTTGTCGTAATTTTTTGCACCGTTTTATATTAGACGTTACATAAAGTGTTATACATGAAAATGTGCGCAATTTCAATTAGAATACAACAAAAAATAACGCGTGGTTGTAGCTTTTATCAGTTTTGAAATATTTTCGTATAAATCACGATAAGTGACAAAATTTAAACCTACAGTCAACTTTGACTTGACCGAAATGGTAAAAAAACGCAATTGTAAGCTAAAACGCTTACATTCTAGTAACATTCAATCATTTGCCTTCATTATGCAACAAACGGAAAGTCTCTAGCACAATATTTCGATTTATGGTGAATATTTGAAAAAACTTTTTCATTCCCTCCGCGCGCGGTAACTGCTGAAAATCTCAGCATTTCTTGAGTCACCTTGTCGTAATTTTCGCACCGTTTTATATTAGGCGTTACATAGAGTGTTACACACGAAAATGTGCGCAATTTCATGTAGAATACAACAAAAAATAACTCGTGGTTGTAGCTTTTATCAGTTTTGAAATATTTTCATATAAATCACGATGTGACATAATTTCAACCTATGGTCAACTTTAACTCGACAGAAATGGTAAAAAAATGCAATTGTAAGCTAAAACTCTTACATTCTAGTAATATTCAATCATTTATCTTCATTTTGCAACAAACGGGAAGTCTTCAGCACAATATTTGATTTAGTGAATTTTTAAAAACCTTTCCTTCCTCCGCATCGCGGTAACTGCTGAAAATCTCAGCATTTCTTTAGTCACCTTGTCGTAATTTTCGCACCGTTTTATATTAGGCGTTACATAAAGTGTTATACATGAAAATGTGCACAATTGTATGTAGAATACAACAAAAAATAACTCATGGTTGTAGCTTTTATCAGTTTTGAAATATTTTCATAAAAACCTTATTGGGTGACAAAAATTTCAACCTTCGGTCAACTTTAACTCGACCGAAATGGTCGAAAATGCAATTGTAAGCTAAAACTCTTACATTCTAGTAACATTCAATCATTTACCTTCATTTTGCAACAAATGGGAAGTCTCTAGCACAATATTTAGATTTATGGTGAATTTTTAAAAAAAAAACTTTTTCCTTTCCCTCCGCTCGCGGTAACTCTGCTGAAAATCTCAGCATTTCTTGAGTCACCTTGTTGTAATTTTTGCACCGTTTTATATTAGGCGTTACATAAAGTGTTATACATGAAAATGTGCACACTATCATAGAATACAACAAAAATAACTCATGGTTGTAGCTTTATCAGTTTTGGAAATATTTTCATATAAATCATGATAAATAGAAAAATTGAACTCTGTCAACTTTAACTCGACCGAAATGGTCGAAAAATGCAAACAGTTAAAGCACTTACAGTTCTAGTAATATTCAATCAATTACCTTTCATTTTGTAACAAACTGGAAGTCTCTAGCACGAGAAAACGATTTATGGTGAATTTTTGGAAAAAAACGAATGTTTACGTCCACGCGTTACGAATTCATGCATCATTTTGTGATATTTTCTCTGTGTTGCTTTGATCGTTTTACAATTTGTTATATACCAAAATCATTGCAATTTAGTGTACAATACAACAAAATAACCTTACCTTTTAACCGATTTGCTCACAGCGCGTGATTTGTATACAACAGAGTGGCACTTTGCGCTGTCATATATTCCAATATTTATATATGATAATGATATTTTTTTTCATTTCTGATGGTTGCATGCTAAACTTCAGGCAATGACAAAAAAAGAAGCACAAAATGAACTCTTAATCTTGAAAACTAAGTGTGCTGTGATATTTTGAAAACTTTTTTTCTGCTTTGGCGCTCACTCCCGAACACCGCCGGCATACAGGAGACACTTTTGTAAATAGAGGCTCGGCGTTTAAGGGTTAAGAACATGAGGAATGAAGTTCTACAATGCAGGGACCTGCTTTCCTGCAAAAAGAGGGAATTGGAAAGCTTCAATGATTTCTAAGTCCGACTGAAGCACGCAGAGGACATCTACGCCTGTCCCGGGCTTATTCTGTTAGGCTTGCAAAGAGACTCAGCTGAAGACATCACCGTTATGGAAGTCAGGACGAGGAGCTCACCCAGAAACTCATTGCTCCTGATGCAGCTCCATTGGTCACCATGGTCAAATGTCACTCCATGAGGCCAGACAGCCACCAACACCAGGTGCCCTCCTTTTAAACCCGCGCGCTGTATCTACTTACAAGAAAACCAAAAGACATGGCAGCAAAGGTGCTACTGCCCACCCAACCCCTAACAGAGACACTTCATGCCTTTCCTGCACAAGGAAGCACGGCTCTGCAGAAAATTGCCCAGCCACCGACAGTGTATGTGGAAATTGTAGCAGCAAGGGACACTGGTGCAGGACCCCAAAGTGCCCTGCCAACAAGGCCACATGCAGACACTGTGGTTGAGTGGGCCACTACAACAAGTGTTATGACAGCAGATGAGCGCCAAGCAAGGTGCCCCCCACCCAATGCCACGCCTCCTAACAAGTCCTCCAACTGCTTAAAGGTCGAGGCCCTTCCACAACAACTTGCCTCGCCATCGCTCTGTCCTCGCCTCACCTACAGGGATGACATCTAAGATTATGATGCTGCCTTAACACAGAAGCTGATATATCAGTGATGGGCCCCCAGCACTTGGAAGTTCTTAGCATTCCCAGGACTGAGCTACAGCCTCCTGCCATGTCAGTGACCCTCATGGCAGATGGGTCAAAGATGACACCAGCTTTAGGTACCTTTAAGGCCACCCTGTCATGGACCAAGCTGTCCTGCCTCGCCATGATTCAAGTCCATGAAGGTGTTCAGTTGCCAATTCTGTCTTATGCACTCTGCAAGGAGTTGGCCACCATCCTGCCAGGCTTTCCGCGGGCCCATCCTACAGGTCACCCACGTTAACCAATGGCGAGCCAACATGACTCCTGCTGAGGCCCGAGAATATTTCCTACCAACCTTCCAGGATGTGCTCATGTCTAAGGAAGACCTTAAAGCAGCTCCACTGAGTTCACCTCAAGGAGGACACAGTCCCGTTCGCCATCCACACCCCGTGGCAGATCCCCTACGCTTTCTGCAAACCTGTCAAGAGTGAAATAGACTCCATGGTCCAACAGGGGATCATTAAGCCTTGTGGAGATGAGCCATTGGAATGGTGCCACCCTCTAGTCGTTGTCCCAAAGTCCAAGAGAGTTCGCATCACGGTGGATCTCACCAAGTTGAGGACACAAGTCTCCCGACCAGCTCACCCTTCGCCCATGCCCTTAACTGCTGTCTGTGCTGTCGACTCCACCGCCAAGTTCTTCACCACCGCGGACACTCTACACGAGTAGCAGATGAAGCTAGCAGAAGAGGACCTCCACCTCACCACTTTTATTATGCCTTATGGACGCTTCCAGTATTGCTGGGGACCCATGGGCTTCGTTGTCACCAGCGATGCCTATTGCTACTGCTGAGACCTGGGCTCTTCATGGCATGAAGAAGTGTGTCAAGGTTTTTGATGACATTCTATCTTTTGGATTTATGACCTAGTGACACACTACCACAGGATCCTTGAACTGTTTCACCACTGCTGCAAACACGGTATCGTTTCCTGGCAGAGACAAGTTCGTGCAGAGACCTGAGTGAATGTCTGTGGCTCCACTCTTTCTGAAGAAGTAGAATTGCTGCTGATCCAGGATGAGAGTCGTTACTTGCCAAGACTTCCCAACACTGTACAACCTGACGGACCTATGACACTACACCTGCAGACTCAACCATAGCAGGCACTGCACTTTGCTGCACTCCTACTATTTTATCCAAAACCCGCACTTACACCATCTGACATCCATCTCATGATAGTTTACTGCCCATACCCATACCGATATCCGGTAATAAATGTGGATCCCACTTTCGGCAGACGCCAAGATGAGGTGGCGTATGATGAACTGGAGTTGGGCTTGCAGCATCTGGGCCTCATAGTGCCTTCGCCTATACCTCAAAGGACTGCCAGCCTTCACTCTGCAAACCAACTATCTACGGTACCATCATCGCTAAGACACTGGACATGGTCGAAACCCACGGTTTCAGCGAATGAAGGAGCGCGTGTCGCAATACCAATTTACTGCGGTGTGGTGCGCTGGCAAGTCTCTATGCATCCCAGATGCACTCTCCCATGTGCCAGTGAGCTACCCGACCTCTGAGGATATGACTGGCTGTGCTGAGGTAACAGCACACGTCAGGTCCGTCATCAATGCTGCAACAGCTTCCCAGGATGAGGGTGCCCCAACCATCGACACCGATCACACCCTGCAGGACATGTCAATAATAGCACAGGCTGACCCCACCTATGTTCCTCGCCTTCATAGTTGCATCAGTTCCTGTTCCCCATGAATTGGTACAATTCCGCCTCATCACCATACTGGAAGCTGCAAGAAGCCTTCTACTAATGGCAACCTCATGCTCTATGGAGTAAAGAATTAGCTCGCACCTGCAGCTCATGTCGCCAGACTCCACGACAGGAGCCAATTAAGGTGTCAGGCTACCAAACGCCGGGCTCAACAAACCGTCTTCTGGCCTAGGATAGACTTGGACATCGCCACCTGCGAGACCTGCCAGCTCCTGCGTCCCAGCCAACAGCAGGGAGCCCCTTCACAATGATGACCACCCATCAAGGCCCTTTGAGTCGGTATCGGCGGACTTCTTCCAGGTAGTGGGAAAGTCCTTTCTTGTGGTCACCAGCCACCTCTCCGGCCAGGCTGTGGTTGTCCCTTGCAAGGGCAACACCACTGCCTCCTGCTCCATGTGGCACCCTCTGTCAGTTACTCAGAGAGGTGGGTGTTCCTGCGCCACAAGACCATGGAGACAGTTTACCAGCTGCACCTGCAGACTCACAGACGCATTATTTTTACTGATTTCTAATTTATGTAATTCTTGTTCCCATTTATGGCCAGGTGGTTTTGTTTGTACTGGGATTCCTTTGGTAATGCTCTTCCTGAAACTGTAACATTGTTTACTTTGATTTTTGTTGCTGACTCATTTTTGTATAAATATGGATTTTATAGGTTGTACCTGACTCGCTGTATATTATGTATTGTAAATAAATTAATTTTAAGGTCACTTTTTGGTTTTGTTCTGCTCCTCCCTCCTTTATTTGTCACCTCTCGTCAGTCATTTCAGCCCAATTGCTTGTTTCTGTAAAGAACCTGTTGATCTCGAGAGGCAAGATCAACACATACACATACACATATATATAATATATATACAGTATATTATATATATATATATATATATATATATATATATATATATATATATTGTAAAGAGAATACCAAAAATCCGCTAGGAAACTGTTCTCCTTCCCTGCTTTGGGTTGGTTTGAACCTTTGAAGGTCGGGGTATAGGGGCTCAGAGAATATAATAGTTTGGGGACAGTAAACTGGCTTTGCACTGTTTTCTTTGGTACAGGGAAAGAAAATCGTTATGATATCCGGTCGGGCGAATTGGCCAGACACGCCCCTACCCTGTCCAGAAGCAATAAAAGGTCAGGGCCAGGACAGCTCTCCCTCACACGCGCCGCAGTTTAAGCCAAGCAGTCACGCCTCTGCGGGCCGCTGCCCTGCCCTCTCCCTTCCGCGCTATCGCGATCCTATCGCCACTCTTGTGCCCCGCGTGTTCCATTCCACGGCCTTAGAAGACCGTAGCGGGGATTGCAAGTCTTCCAAACGCCGAGCCGACATTAAACGGGCGGCCTTCATCATCCCAAGGGCGCCCTTCTGGGCCCCAATCTACGACTTCTGAAGAAATACCTTGAGAGGGAGGCTACCATTTGCTGTCCACGCCTCCCACACGCAGCCGGCAGAAGACGCCGCTGGCCCTACGCCCTACAAATGTGGTAATGTACCCAAAACGAGTTGCTTGTCACGATTACTTAGCCCTTTTGCATTTATTAATCTCTGGCCTATAACTTTGTGTTCTGATATTCCTGGTTCTTCGAAGCTAGGCCCAATGCGTTCAGCTTCTTTCCTCTGAGTCACAAGTAACGCTGGGGAGTCCTGGCGCCTTCAGTGCACCCTCGAGTAATTCAACCCCAAATTCCAGCACATGTACCCGTGGGTCCAAAGGATTGTTTCAGAAAGACGCCTGCAGCAGAATTATCCTTGGTCCGTGGTTCCTGGCATTCCCCAAGCTCCCCTTCTCGGGGAGGACTTCACGGCAGCAATTTCTACTCGTATTTTCAGTTAATTTTCCTTTTGACCTGTGTGCTAACAAATATAACTATTTATATCCACGCAGCCACGCACTTCCTCAGTGAAGAGCCTCATCCGTGTAATTTCTTTTTTTTGTTTGTGTTTTATATGTCCTGGGTATCTTTAAGTGGGCACAGCTATTTCGAGTAAAGTAATAATTGTGGAGTCATAAGATCCACCTTGCACCAGGAAACATATAAAAATGGCGACCTGACCAGTAATTCTCGTAATGATTGCATCCCCTCTTTCCCCTTTGTTGTTTGTGTTGCACCTGAAATCAGCAATTAGCTCAGCTGTTGATACGAGACAGATTACGAACCTTGAAAAGCCAGCGCACAGGCCAAGCAGCTTTAAGTAAACTGTGTTTATTTAGCGTAGGACGCTGTAGAAATGCACTAGTCCTAGGAATTTTTTTTTTTTTATAGGCGTATATGTCCAGGAAAACGAGAGAATTTCTAAAATCTTAGCTTGGAAGCTTTGCACGCGGCTTGCATGCCATTCAATTAGGTTATACAGGTGATAACCACAGCGAATAGTGCGCATATTCCTCCTGTAGAAACGAAAGGATTTCAAACCGAATCATTAGATATAGGCGACTCCCCGACGCCAACCACGTGTTCGAAAAGTCAGATTAGCATTGCTGACGCATTTTTACCCCCTCTCTCTCTCTCCCTCGTTTTGTAGCAGGATTGAAGCGTATATTATACTTCCAGGACGGTGCTGGCCAACAACCGTTGTCTCTCAGTAAAGATCGATAGAGAAGGATGAGGGATAGAAATTCCAAAGGAAAGGAAGAAGATAGCGGAAGGCCTTGACATCCTCTCCTGGATGAAAGGTGCCAAGACGTTCAAAGATGAAGAAGGGGGCCCTATGCCAAGTTTGCACAGGGGCCAGAAGAGCTCGGGGCTCCTTGTGGACTACCTGCGATCGCCCACACCCGTGGTAACTCCGCCGCGAACCTCTCCTCCTTGGACCGTTGTCTTTGGCCGGGGAATCGGAGGGCCCGAGGCCAAAGGGCGGCAAGGGGTGCCATCTGGGTCAGCTGCTGCGACAACTGACCCAGGAATTTTGTTCGCCATCTCGGACATTAACCGGCGCAGATCGCAGAGTTCATCGGCCCAGGAAGGCGGGGGCAGAATCATGACTCGCGGAAGAATCTGCGGCGGGCGGCGAGAGAGAGAGAGAGGGGGACGGCCGGAGGGGGACGGGGTCGACTTGCTTGGCACTGGCGCTGGTGGTGACCAGCTCAGGCACTGACATTGGCACTGGCGCTGGTGTGGCAGAGGAGCTGAAGGCCGAGATTCTCCTGAAGGGAGATCTGGCTGAGGCCTCGGCACTGGCACGGATGCCGTGCCGGGCACTGGACTCGGATTTGGATGATTTATTGGGGAATGGGGACCCCGGAATGGTGGTGGCTTGAAATGGGACGTAAAGTCTTGGCCCAGGAGGACGTCATAGTCTCCTGGAATGTGTTTCGCTACGGCGAGACGAAGGGTCCTGGCTCTGTGGGGTCGGGTGACCCTCAGTTGGACCGTAGGGAGGATCATTTTAAAATCGTTAATGCCCTCAATGGTGACGAGCTTGCGTCGGTCAATTATAGCTCCATAGGGAACTTTGTCCCTCCTTATGAGGGAAATTTGCGCGCCAGAGTCGTCAAATGCCTTGACCTGGCGTGCTGAGTATTTACCTCGAGGAGGTGCCACATAGATGGGACCCTCGGCAGGAGGGCCTAAGGACTCGGGATTCGTTACTGCCAGGGCGACGGCGGGAGTTCCTGCCTTATTATTTCTAGGGCATTTTGCCCATGAGGAAGAGTGGCCATAAACCTTGCACGCCGTGCAAAAGGTTTGGCTGAAATCTCTTCGCACTGCCCCGGCAGAGGGCTGTCCGGGAGAGAGAAACGCGGGTGGTTTACTGCGGCATTGCTCCTTGGCATGCCCGATCTTTTTACAGAACCCGCACACGACGGGCTTCTGTGATTGCCCATTCTTCGGCGGAGGGGCACCCGATAGGTAGGCGGGTGGCGTAATTTTGCGCTGCAGCGAGCTCTCCTGGGGGTGATGGGTGTCCCATAGATCCGCTATTCGGCAGCAATCAGCTA
The DNA here is from genome assembly GCF_040412425.1 of Macrobrachium rosenbergii. Taxonomy (NCBI): domain Eukaryota; kingdom Metazoa; phylum Arthropoda; class Malacostraca; order Decapoda; family Palaemonidae; genus Macrobrachium; species Macrobrachium rosenbergii. Next base: position 15,415,500 of record NC_089742.1, read on the forward strand.
AGGTGGGGGGCTCCTTCTCGGCGATGTGCGTGGCGAGGCCGGCGGGTGTAGAGTAGGAAGTTCTCTATCTGTATTTGTTCGATGGCATCGTGGAGGGTCGTAACCCCACGGCCTCGAACCATTTGGCACGGGCACGCTCAGACTTGTAGGCCCAGTCTGCCCAGGTTTGATTGGCCTCCTTCACTAGCCCGCGCCAGCGCTCCTCCAGCGTTCAGGGGTTATTTCGTGCGGCCTTGGCAATAGTCTGGCGTACGACCTCCCAATTTTCCTGCTCCTCCGGCGGGAGGGCCCTGTAGGCAATCAGGGCCTTCCTCCAAGGAACTTGCCCAACACCAGGGAGAGTTCGGCGGCACTCAGGGGCAGGCCTTTAACACTGTCTCGGCGCTGTCGAGCCACACCTCGGGCTCGGCCTCCGTCCACTTTGGCATGCAGGCGATAGCCTGGCTGAAGGCACTCATTCCCTGGGGGGCAGGTGGAGGCGAAGGGCCACTCTGTTGCAGCATTGCGAGTTCATGGGCACGCTGCTTGTCCCTTTCTTCCCTCTCGGCTTCTTCTCGTTTCTCCTGGGCCAGTCTTTCTGCTGCGTCTCGTTTCTCCCGGGCTAGTCGTTCTGCCTCCCGTTCCTGTCTCTCTGCGTCTTCCCGTCTCTCCTGAGCCAGCCTCTCTGCGTCTTCCCGTCTCTCCTGAGCCAGCCTCTCTGCTTCTCGTTCCTGCCGTGCGGCTTCTTCTCGTCTCTCCTGAGCCTGTCTTTCTGCTTCTACTTGTCTCTCCTGAGCCTGTCTTTCTGCCTGTATGGCGTCCATCCTCTCCTGTACCCAGTCTCTTAGTTCTCTCCCGGAAAGGCCGAGTTCCTTCCCTGAGGACATGAAGAACTTGAAATCCTCGCTCTGCTGAGACCGTGTCGACATTTTGCATGCGGGAGAGGACGCTATTAACACACAGAATTAATTTCCCAGAGCTGTGGGAATCTTGGACACTTTTTCAAAGGACGTATGATTGGTCTTCCGATTTACTGACGAAGCGGGCTGATTGGGGACGATGAATTAGCAATGATTGGTCTCCCTATTTACCGACGAAGCGGGCTGATTGGGGACGATGAATTAGCGATGATTGGTCTCCCGATTTACCGACAAAATGGGCTGATTGGGGACGATAAGTTAGTAATTATTGGTCTCCCGATTTACCGACGGAGCGGGCTGATTGGGGACGATGAGTAGCAATGATTGGTCTCCCGATTTACCGACGAAGCGGGCTGATTGGGGACGATGAATTTAGCAATGATTGGTCTCCCGATTTACCGACGGAGCGGGCTGATTGGGGACGATGAATTAGCGATGATTGGTCTCCCGATTTACCGACGAAGCGGGCTGATTGGGGACGATGAATTTAGCAATGATTGGTCTCCCGAGGTAACGACAAACGGGCTGACTTGATTGGGACAAGACAGGGGACGAAATTAGCAATGATTGGTCTCCTGATTACCGACAAAACGGGCTTACTTGGGGACTAGATTGGGATATATATTTAGGTCTCCCGAATTACCGACGAAACGGGCTCACTTGGGGACTGAATGGAAAATGAATTGGTCTCACCGACGGACCGACGACACGGATTTATTGGGGACAAGAATAGAATATATAGGCGCCCGGGAATTTCCGCACAGACGACGTCTGATCAGCTACGGCGCTAGTTTTAATGACTTATGGGAGAAGTGTTATTCTCAAGGGCAATTAGGTGAGTGGCCATCCCACATTCACAACAGATAGGCAACACACGCAGCCGTAGTAAAAGCACAAAACAAACACACAAAAAAAACAGAACAACACAGAACATATAATGTCAGACCCCCAATAATGCAAAACAATTTGGTAGAGCGAAGCAAATCAAACAAACAAATGTTTTTCCTAACTGGGCCATGGAATGGACGGTCAAGGCCGTCTGCGCCAAATGAATGAACGACGTAAACACCCGGGACTTCCCGAACTGAGACAACGGTTGTTGACCCTTTTCGTCCTGGGCGTATAATATACACTTTCGCTCCTATTTCTAAAACGAGAGAGAGAGAGGTTAAAAATGCGTCAGCAATGCTAATCTGACTTTCGAACACGTGGTTGACGTCGAGGTCTCGCGCCTATATCTAATGATTCGGTTTCGAAATCACTCGTTTCTACAGGAGGAATATGCGCACTATTCCTTTAATGATTTATCACCTGTATAACCTAATTGAATGGCATGCAAGCCGCGTGCAAAGGCTTCCAAAGCTAAGTTTTCGGCGATTCTCTCTCTCGTTTTCCTCGGACATGCGCCCTACTATAAAAAAAAAAAAAAAATCCTAGGACTAGTCACGTTTTCTACAGCGTCCTACGCTAAATAAACACAGTTTACTTACGCAGAATTTCCTTGGCCTGTTGCGCTGGCTTTTCAAAGGTTCGTAATCTGTCTCGTATCCAGCTTAGCTGAGCTAATTGCTGATTTCACAAATTGCAACACAAACAACAAAGGGGAAGAGGGGGATGCAATCATTACGAGAATCACTGGTCAGGTCGCCATTTTTATATGTTTCCTGGTGCAGGTGGATCTTATGACTCCACAATTATTACTTTACTCGAAAATGGCCTTGTAAGATACCCAGGACATATAAAACACAAACAAAAAAAGGAAGTACACGGAGCGGAGGGCTCTTCACTAGGGGAAGTGCGTGAAACACGTGGATATAAAAATAGTTATATTTGATAGCACACAAGGTCAAAGGGAAAATTAACTGAAAACACGGTAAATTACTGCCGTAGAAGTCCTCCCGAAGGGGGGGAGCTTGGGAATGCCAGGAACACGGACCAAGGATAATTCTGCTACAGGCGTCTTTCTGAAACGATATTTGGACCCACGTTACACATCTAATGCTGGAATTTGGGGATTGAATTACTCGGGGGTGCACTGAAGGCGCCAAGGACTCCCCGAGGCGTTACTTGTGACTCAGAGGAAAGAAGCTGTGAACACGTGGGCCTGGCTTGAACCAAGGAATATCAGGGAACACAAAGTTATAGGCCCAGAGATTAATAAATGCAAAAGGGCTAAGTAATCGTGACTAGCAACTCGTTTTGGGTACATTACCACATTTGTAGGGGCGTAGGGATGACGACGTCTTCTGCCGAGAAACATGTGTGGGAGCGTGGACAAATGGTAGCCTCCCCTCTCCAAGGTATTTCTTCAAGTCGTAGATTGGGGCGGAAAAGGGCGCCCTTGGGATGATGAAAAGGCCGCCGTTTAATGTCAGCTCGCGTTTGGGAGACTTGCAATCCCCTTGCAGTCTTCTAAGGCCACGTGGAATGGAACACGGGCACACAGGGCGGCGATGGGATCCACGTGGCGGCGAGCGGAAGAGGAGGGCAGGGGCAACAGCCTGCAGAGACTTAACTTGTTCTCGGCTTAAACTAGCGACCGCGTGTGAGAGAGAGCTGTCCTGGCCCTGACCTTTATTGCTTCTGGACAGGGGTAGGGGGCGATGTCCTGACCCAGGTCGACGACACGACTATATCATAGAAAACGATTTTCTTTCCTGTACCAAAGAAAACAGTGCAAAGCCAGATTACTGTCCCCAAACTATTATATTCTCTGAGCCCCTATACCCCCGACCTTCAAAGGTTCAAACCAACCCAAAGCAGGAAAGGAGAACAGTTTCCTAGCGTATTTTGGCTACTATATACTATATATATATATATATATATATATATATATATATATATATATATATATATATATATATATATATATATATATATATATATATATATATATATATATATATAACATTATTAGGTTGAGCTCAGAAAAATTTGCGGAGAAAAGATACCTCTTTATTGTACGAAACATTTCAGATATGTGATAATTCAAAATTACTGAAAATAAACTTAATAGATAAAGGTAGCACGACCAACTTTGGCTTGAAAAAAGCACGTCATGAATAAATAGAATCATGAACAGTCATAAACAGAACAGTAAACTTTAAAAATTATCTGTAATTATTATTACAAAAGGATTGTTTTATAACTGAAATACAAGTTTCATTTCAGACAGATGAATACACACACACACATGTAAACACTCAGTAATGGGTGCATGATCCCCTGTTATCTATAACCGTATCTAATCTACGAGGTACTGATTTGACCAAGGCGTCGCAATAGTCAGGGCCATTTCTCGTTGGTCCTAAGGATTCCCAAACTGATAAGCAGTGACTGATCAAGGCCTCCTTTGATCGATCATGTGCTCCAACGTATCTCCTCGGCATAATTCCCCAAAGATTTACGATAGGATTTATTTGTGGATGTTCCTTGAACCATTCCTGAACAACTTTGGCACTGTGGATAGCAGAGTTATCCATGACTATATAAATAGGCAACGGTTCAGGAAGCAGTAGTTGTCAGACAGATGGGAGGGGAACCTTGTCAAGAATTTCAACGTATTCAAGGCTGTTAAGTCTTTCTCGTACGGGAACCAACTCTCCTGGGCCACTTCGGGCCATCCAGCCCCATAAAGCAGCGGAAAATTTTTAAAAACAGGCATATAGGCTTATCGAAGTCTCAACCATTTGTAGAACGGGATTAATAAAGGATCTTTCATTAATGATTTCTGTCTACCTATGTGAGGGAGGACTGGGGAGTGGTAGGATTTATAGTTCAAGCAACATCAGCCTATGGAGGTTGAAGCGATAATCAACGATGGCTGATGGTTGTAGCGGATGTAAATGATAAAGACTTTGTTTTACTAAGTTAGGCCTAGGCTTTACTAAGTTAGGCCTAGGCTTTACTAAGTTAGGCCTAGGCATATTATACTACAGGCCAACTGAGTCGACTGTAAAGAGCGAAGTTATGTATTAGTTACCTTGTATTATCAGGTCGCCAACAATGAAGCTGGCCATGGTCGTCACTGCAAAATGTTTTTTCGTCGCACCAGACTACAGTATATATCCCAGAAGTCCATATGGACCCATCGCAGAGTATTGCAATGCAAACCCCAATCTTTGCTCCTTGTGAGCTTCTGTCAGAAGTGGCTTTGTCGCTGGTATTCTGTGATGTCACCCACTTCCGTGTAACCTCTGTCTTATAGTTTGGGGCATAATCATTAGTTGAGTTTTTCGTCTGATGGCAACGGCGTTTGTTAGTGGTTGTTCTAATGCGACGGAGGTGATTAGATTGTCTTCTGACTCGGTTGCTGAACGAGGGCGACCGCATCTAGGATGATTCGCTACACTCTCTTCCTCTCTTTCTCGTCTCAGCCATCGGTGGACGACTAATCTGCTTACATTAAGCCTGCGGGATATTTCTGCAGGCTTCATATTTGCTCTGTGCATCTCTGTTATCAAGTTCCGTGTTAATAATGAGGTTTCTTTTCTCGGCTGCTGATCCATGGCAACGTCAAGAAACATCCAGTTACTTGTGTTTTCCTGCCGAAGTTCTAGCACTGCTCCACATCATAGAGAACGCTCTTGCGGATTTAAATAGATTTGGTCAACCTACCCTAGGTGTCACAACATTTACTGCCATTAATTCCAGCTGACTTTTAACACCGTGAAATACAAATATGAATGTGTAAAAATTAAAGAAATTATCATTACCTCTTATGATGATGCAATAATAAGCCTGTCCATAGCGGAAAACGAGTAAATATTGCCGTTCTGATAAACAGTACTACACCGAGATATCCACACACTATCTTTTAGATCTCTATGAACGATGTCATCTGAGAAATTCTGATTTCTTCGGACATGCATGGTGTTTTGAAGTATCAACGTTTTTGTTTTGCAGATTTAACATATATGATATAATTTGCATTGTATTTTCATATTCTAGAGTAAATTTACCGAGATTATGTGTTTTCGGTAAGAAAAAAATTAAAATTCGATGAACGAAATCTAATGAAAACTGTATCTTCACTTTTCTTGCCGAGTGTACAATGAGTCACAGCAGTCCAAATAAATCATCATATAATAAATCATTAGCGGCAAAACGCTATTTACTCCAAATCATTAAATAAAGAAAATAAAGAATTACTCAGCCAAACCAGAGTCAGCTTCAAAAGTAGTAGCAAAACACTTCAACCATTATGTAAAAAAATGAGAATAACTACTTTAAATAAGAACAGTTAAGCATAAGCAGTATTCAAAACAATGTGTAACACACCTTGGAGTCGTGAAAGACTCAAAAATTTAACCCAAAATTACATAAATGGTAATAACCATAGTTGTTAAGCATTAACACGACATATTGAAAGTAAACTGAACTGTTAAACATTAACATCACATGTTGGACATAAACTGAAGGTAGAAGACTGTAAACCAAGTCACGACAACAGATGAACAACAAGTGTGCTATCCATCCCCGTAGTACAGTACCGTGACACAATTCAGCGCTAGACAATTCAGCGCTAGACAATTCAGCGCAAAGACAATTCAGCACAAAGACAATTCAGCGCAAAGACACTTAAAAAAAATTATAAACAGGTGAAAAACAAAAAATAAATGCTAAAAAATTTATTTACTGAATTTAGTACAAAAATAATTGTTAAAAGTTTATTTACTGGATTTGGTAGAAAAAAATTTATTTATTGGATTTAGTACAAAAAATTTTATTATCATATATAAAATATAAAAATAAATGCTAAACAAATTTTTTAATTCCTATTTTTGAAGTGTTATCTGAAAACTAACAGCTCGCAAATATTCTAGTTTGTCAACTCGCGTGTTATATTCAGAAACTATTGTTTTTATGGCGGAATAAGCTCGTTCATATTTTGAGTGTTTTGCAGTGTCCTGTTTTCCAGCATTTATTCTAATCAGCTTTTTTTCTGTATGATCTTGTTCCAGTCGAAGAAATTCAATGAATTTGTAAACTGTTGGGTGGTTATGACCAAGTGAAGTCTGAAATGCACGATGCCACCCTTCTACTGCGTTATTGGTCTTCGGAAGATTTCTGACAATTCGTTCATAAATATTCCATACCTCAGGCTTAAAATGAGGATCTTTTCTTCTGCGGCGAAATGGGCGTCCTATATATGTGTCTTCGAAATAAGCATCGAGGTCGTCTAAATCATCTGGTATTTCATCCTGCAATTTTTCAAAGACTTCAATAACATCATCAATAGGAACGAAAGCCAGTGCAACTAGCATCTTGCAAAATAAGCGCATGCTTTCATTATGTAAATACAAGCTTGTTAGATTCAGGCTACCGATTTTTCTCCAAACACTTTGTCCCAGATGAAACAAGCAGCCAACTATACAAGCGCCAGAAAAAACTTCACTTATAGCATTATGGAATGCCTTTTCAAAGTCACACAAAATTGTATCGGGTCGTATACCAGGTTCCAAATAAAAAAGCGCATCTAAAATTTTTTTGTATGTTTCTTGACTTTTATTCTGCGGCAATGCATAAAACACGACCTTCTCTTATTATGTGTACAGCATGAACTTGATAGAAGAGATTGGGTGCCACTTTGAAAGTGCCATCAGCACACCAATGCTTATTTTCTTTCAGTAGTTTTAAATTTTCCGGGGTACAAAATACAAAAAATCGATCTGGATCATCTTCACCTGAATCATAGCCCAAAAAATGATCTCCATTGTGTGTTTTGCATAACCATTCGGGTATTTCAATATCGGTCACTGTAGTAGGAGCTGGAATTGCTTGTCCCTCTTTTCTTCTATTACGTTGTACATTTCGCTGTATTGACGTATACTTTGGGAGAAGAGCAGTTGGTTCAGTGCTCAAGTGAACACAACTTTCTTGAATAATTCTTCTTGGTATGTCGTTTGAAGAACCAGCTCTCTCTCTCTCGTACTTTCTTCACGTCAGCTACTGCAGGTTGCGGCACATGATTATGTTCAGTCACTGTCTTCCAAGAAGAACCGCCATCAACATGAATTCGACCTCTACATTTTTCATCAACGCATCGCCACGACTCCTTTCCACTGGCAAGCTTTCTGTCTAAGCGATAAAAGAATCCATTTAAAATTGTTTGCTCACGGTTTTTTTCTGAAAGAATTCGCTCCATCTTGGCTAGTGTCTGAAAGTGTAATAACTTCCTTTCTCTTTTGAAAAAACATTATTGAAACAGGAATAAATGATTAAAGACTTAAGTACTTAATTACTTTGAACAAGTGGCTAGGTAATTTATTATTGACTAATGTTTGAAGAAGCATTACATACTTAATTACTTTGAACGAGTAGCTAGTTCTTTTATTTTCGATTTTTTAACTTCTTGGTGTTTTTGTTTATAATTTCCTTTTTAAGTGTCTTTGCGCTGAATTGTCTTTGCGCTGAATTGTCTAGCGCTGAATTGTCGGCGCTGAATTGTCTAGCGCTGAATTGTCTTTGCGCTGAATTGTCTTTGCGCTGAATTGTCTAGCGCTGAATTGTCGGCGCTGAATTGTCTAGCGCTGAATTGTCTTTGCGCTGAATTGTCTTTGCGCTGAATTGTCTAGCGCTGAATTGTCTTTGCGCTGAATTGTCTTTGCGCTGAATTGTCTAGCGCTGAATTGTCGGCGCTGAATTGTCGGCGCTGAATTGTCGGCGCTGAATTGTCTAGCGCTGAATTGTCTTTGCGCTGAATTGTCTTTGCGCTGAATTGTCTCTGAATTGTCTAGCGCTGAATTGTCTTTGCGCTGAATTGTCTTTTGCGCTGAATTGTCTAGCGCTGAATTGTCGGCGCTGAATTGTCGGCGCTGAATTGTCTCAGCGCTGAATTGTCTTTGCGCTGAATTGTCTAGCGCTGAATTGTCGGCGCTGAATTGTCGGCGCTGAATTGTCTAGCGCTGAATTGTCGGCGCTGAAATTGTCGGCGCTGAATTGTCTAGCGCTGAATTGTCTTTGCGCTGAATTGTCGCTGCGCTGAATTGTCTGCGCTGAATTGTCTAGCGCTGAATTGTCGGCGCTGAATTGTCGGCGCTGAATTGTCTCAGCGCTGAATTGTCTTTGCGCTGAATTGTCTTTGCGCTGAATTGTCTAGCGCTGAATTGTCGGCGCTGAATTGTCGGCGCTGAATTGTCGGCGCTGAATTGTCTTTGCGCTGAATTGTCTTTGCGGCGCGCTGAATTGTCTGGCGCTGAATTGTCGGTGCACCGTACAGTACAACACTTGCCACCGAGTCAATCAACATTGCCTTCAACCAGCAATCAAAAATGATGATCACACACATCAATACAGCTCTCGGCTGTCGTTGAGACATTACTCAACACCAAGTCGCTCTTCACGCCACCCAGACATGTCGTCCTTGTATGACGAACACCACGCCACACCATCATTCCGTACTCGACAAAAGGAACGTCGTCCTCCAACAGACGAAAACGATGCTGCTTCAACAGTATTGACGTTAAATCCACCTCCCCGGCCATGCCGTATATATACTTGACCATGCCGTACTCGACAAAGGACATAATTCTTCAACAGAACACTCCCGGCCATGTAGTATATATACTCCAGCATGTCATGCTCCAACAGGTAGAGAATACCTGCGCGGCTGTCTGACTCCACTGCTTACGGCTGCTGACTGCCCATGACTGCTGACTGCTGAGGGCAAGGTGACCGTGACGTCTATAGAGTACAGGTCTTGTCACGTGCGACTTTATCAGTGGTAGAGCATTAAACGGCCAGGCGCGTGACGTCACAATAACCACTGTCGGACCCCATAAACTTATAGAAATCATGTTTTTACTTTATTTTTTTCCTTTTTTTCAAATACTCGAAGCTATTCAATAATTAAAGTGACAGTCAGATTAAGACACTTCATTCTGTGTTAAAAGGAATATTCATAAGAAAGATCATTAGAACATTTTCGCCAAATAACATTAAAACTATAGAAAACCTACCTTTGCTTTATTGTTTTTTTTTCGTTTTTAAATACTATTATTTTCTGTTTGGTAAGGAAAATAATAGTCAGATAAACCTATAATTTACTATGTTAAAACAAATAATCATAAGGGAGTTCTAAAGAACATTCTAAACAATAATATGAATATATTTCTAGAATCATACGCACTTAACATACTGTATATCCATAAAATCACATTTCACACATACTTAACCGCATATTACGAGTTATGTCACTAACTTTTTCATCTTATTCACCACTTTTTGGAACAACTAATGTCTCTGTTCAAATTTCTAAATCCAAAAAATGTACGGCAACGAACAAAATATTTTACGACTTCTGACTGCTAATTATATCAGCTAATTTAATGATCGCTCCTTTTCCTGCTGTTAAACGTTTTTCCGCCCATGATGAGGGTCAAACATCTTATCCATAGACTTCAAATGTTCAAGAAATTCTTCACTAGGTTTCATTAACTGACCCTCTCTAAAGCTTATGGCGCCAATCCGTGTGTCATCTCCCTTTGTTGCTTTTGCTCCTAAATGCTTATATTGTGGAAACCTGCGAGTAATGAAACCGCTAACATATCGCAAACCACCTTCTTCTATGGCATCTTCCAATGTTTGTTCTTCGACTTCCTGGTCTTTGAAGTCATCACTTTGATCATCCATATGAAATTTTGGTAAGCAAAATAAAATTGCTGATAAACTGAGCTCTTTCTGAAGAGAATTTCCTTCGTCTTCGAACGATGCATCGTCCTGTTTGTCAGGGATGCGGGAAAATAAGCCCCATGTCACATTTTCACTCAGGTTGCAGTTTTCAACGTTGCTCTTGGAGCTTACAAGTATGCTGTCTTATCCTAAAAGGTGGGCTCTGAGACGATGTTCAAATGCAACTGGTGATGGGTGCTGATAGCAGGCTCCCATTTGCTTTATGCAACCAAAAAAGTGCTCCAACCCATCCTGATTTATTTAGTCTGTAAGTTAGAATATACTTCATGCCAAATTTTCTTTGACCATTTTCAGCAAGTTAGGCAAAGACGAGCAAGATATAAGCAGACCTTTCTGGAAAGGATAGAGAGAGCACTTTACTTTTCATCACTGTCATTTCTCTAGCGGGTTTACTCATGCATCGCAAGATTTTTTCTTGCGTTTCCAGGTTTAGTCCGGAAGCATATCTTGATGATTTTCTATCTATTGGCACTCGAGAATTAAACAGATTAAACCATTTATCAACAAGCCGAATGAACTGGCTTGTACTTTTCCAGTCTTTATCTTCAAATTTACCTTGACTGCCGAAGTGATCAATTGATAGTTTCGGACAGCAGTTGCACGGCAAGTTAACTCTCATGCGTTGCATACCTATAACATTGATATGTTTTTCGAAAGTTGATATGCTGTCCGAAGATCACTTTTGTTCCTCGTTATCAGCTCTTTAATTGGACCATTGTGAGCGTACGTACCATCCGGCAATATGAATCCATGGTCAAGAAAGTTATTTCTATTTCTAATAAGTTTTACTAGGTATGGAGCGTCTGCAAACACATGTATGTCTCTGCTGTTGTCCAAAAGTTATTTCTAATAAGTTTTACTAGGTGTGGAGCGTCTGCAAACACATGTATGTCTCTGCTGTTGTCCAAAAGTTATTTCTAATAAGTTTTACTAGGTGTGGAGCATCTGCAAACACATGTATTTCTCTGCTGTTGTCCACTGGATTAATAAATGATCGAGTTATCCATATCAATGCCCAATGAATTCCATAATTTGACATTTGTCGGCCCCAAGTCGTTAACCATACTTACAACAGGATATCCAGATTTTTCAACCTTAATAATTAACTCAAACAATAGATTCTTCGATATTTGTATCAAAATTATAATATATGATTTGTTTCCAGGATTTCATGAGACCTCTTATCATCACATATTGCACTTTAGATGTAGGCGCATACAAAGTATCGGTACCTTTATCATAACTCCACATTTTTGCAATACTACACTGTTAAAAATAAAGGTTTTCGAAAGGTTTTCTAAGGGTTTTCATCACGTGAAAGGGTTTTTCCAATCACGAAAACCCTTTTCAGGTGCTGAGGTGCAGAAAAGGGGTTTTGTCCAGTGGAAAACCTTTTGAAAACCTTTAGGCATAGGCCAAATGTCAGATGCCTTATATGTTAATTATCCATAAAAAGGTCATGCAGGTAGTTATGATAAAAATCACTTTTGCAAATAAAATAAGATATATATATATATATATATATATATATATATATATATATATATATATATATATATATATATATATATATATATATATATATATATATATATATATATATATATATATATATATATATATATATATATATATATATATATATATATATATATATATATATATATATATATATATATATATATATATATATATATATATATATATATTTGGCATATATATATTTATATATATATATATATATATTATTTATTTATAAAAGTATTTTATATATATATATATATATATATATATATATATATATATATATATATATATATATATATATATATATATATACATATATATATATATATATATATATATATATATATATATATATATATATATATATATATATATATATATATATATATATTACTTTATTTGCAAAAGTGATTTTTATCATATATATATATATATATATATATATATATATATATATATATATATATATATATATATATATATATATATATATATATATATACATATATATATATATATATATATATATATATATATATATATATATATATATATATATATATATATATATATATATATATATATATATATATATATATATATATATATATATATATATATATATATATTTATATTCATATTTTATAAACAAATTCCACCAGTTGGTGCACACACACACACACACACACACACACACACACATATATATATATATATATATATATATATATATATATATATATATATATATATATATATATATATATATATATATATATATATATATATATATATATATATATATATATATTGTGTGTACAATAAGGTCTAGAATATTTACGTTTTTAGAACTAAAACGCAAATACAAGTAAGTAAAGTGGTAAACAAAATAATATTGCATATCTTGTATATGGTAGAGTAGCGAAATCTTATTTCACAAACATCCTAGCAATAAATACAATACAAACAAACAAACATCCTAGTGGAAAATATTTGCTGCGACCACAAACAAGAGACAACATTAATGAAGATATTTTTACGATAAACGACGTAGATCTTCAGTCCACTTCAACATCAGAATGAATGCATAGATACAATATTTATATAAGTGTATACATACATACATACATACACGGCATTAACAGTCATGATTGATTAATGTTAAGGAAAGAAACGGCGTCTTCAGGAATTAGCTTTTTACCAAAATGCCGAGTTTACGACTTTTTATATGACGATGTAAATTTCAAACCTAGCCTATAATAATGTTTCCAATACTGTCATACTGTTATATCGGTGATAAAGAAGTTACTTTTTAATAATCTGTCCTCAAGAGTAATCAAACCGAATTACTCGGTTTTGTAGAAGTAATCGGTTCGCCCACCTCTACGTCCTATTTCCATAATATATGCAGGTTCATGACTATGACGACATAGCATATTCATTATTAAATCATATCTCATAATTTGACTACGCATCGAGAGCACCATTGCATGTATACGACAGAGCAGACGGGTAGTGCACCTGAATGTTCGCTCAGCATCGCAGACGCCAGGAAACGCGTCACCTACACAAATCTTACAGTAATGCCAACCTACGGAGTTACCATTTGGTACTTTTTATTACCAAATTTAAAAGGTAAGTGTGAACTTTTGTATTGTTTTTCAATTGTTTTTATATATATATATATATATATATATATATATATATATATATATATATATATATATATATATATATATATATATGTACATATAATGGTTAACTAGTTAAAGGTTTTAATTTGGTGATAAATCTTTGAGGTGATGTTAACAAACTCAAACCAAGATCTGGCAACACCGATTGCCATCATCAGTCATCGTCATGATCGCAGTGTCTCGAGGCTCGTCATCAGAAAGTGGTTTCTTTCTAAGTGGATAAGCAAAAAGTGACAATAGCTTTTATGCCACATCATTATAACATATAAATTTGTGAGTACATAAAGTATAGTTATTATTAGTTTTTTACAAAGCATCAGTGAAGGGTAGGGTAGATCTAAGCCGTCATTCCGCGGCGAGATATTTTGAAATTAGGAGTAACTCGTCTTGGCGTCCTGTAAGATTTTCGTGAATGTTAATGATAGTGGATAGTGTGTTCAAGGGCAGTTATACCTTATCAATAACTGTTTGCTTAGATGTGTCTTTGTCAGGCATTTGTATTTCAATTCATTGGCTAAGTTGGAGTTTTGTTAAGCATACCGAGGTGAAAACATCGTCAAATGGTCCATTTTCAACCGGTATTTGTTTGGTGGAACAACAATACATTTCAATATTTAAGCATACCGTTAAAAAAAATTAAAGTTTGTTCAACAAAATAAGATATATGAAACTGCTATACGAGGTAAAATAAGCATGTGAAGTCTCCGTAAAATAATGTGTTCAAATCAGTTTTTAAATCCAATATGGCGACGTATCTACACTTGTAATACAGCCGTGCATACTTTCCGGACACGTCCTTCCCAGGCTTCCCCAGCGCTCATTTAAGCAATATTTACGTTTAAATGTAACGTTTATTGATATGAATCAAGATTGTTTTTGTAATCGGCACAAGAAAACAAAATTTTGTAGCCTAAAGGACTAGCGAAGGATGCGCCTGAATCGACCTCCTTGTCTTTATAGGGCGAATCGCCGTGACGTCACGCGCACCTGCACTTCGAGCGGGAAAACTCTTGGTGGGCAGAAACACACGATCAACCGATTTGAGAACAATAACAAAGCATACAAAGTTCGTATAAATGTGTCAAAATTTACAAGAATGGTTCGATCATGTGGCTGTAGGGTACACGAACAGGTGGGAAAAGGGAAGTAAAATTTCCTGGCACATAATTCCCTTTGGCAAGAATCCAGGCTGGAGAAAACAATGGCCTAAATCCAGCAAACGACAGAAAAAAATGGACCCCAAATAACCAAGATCGCATGTGTGGTGTGCACTGTATATTAGGTATATTTTGCATATAGCCAAATTCTGTTCAGAAAGCACAGTTTGCTTATTATTACCTTCATTTTTTTTAGGAAATGCTAGCTTTTGAGATAATGAGAAATGTTATGAGACTATCTTCCTGAAAATTCTGCGGTTAGCTTTTAAGATGATGAGAATCGTTATGAGACTATGTTCCAGAAAATTCTGCAGTTAGCTTTTGAGATAATGAGAAATGATATGAGACTATTTCCCCCTATTTAATTGTATTCAATGACTTGTACGTGGCCACTCACGACATACCTGCAAATAATAAAAATTACACGTAAGCACAGGAATCACTGCAATCATTTGAACAGTAATGTATTTTCTGTTCTAAGAATTAATGTCTATATTGGTATTTAACTTGTTTTCTTAAGGCCCCCATACACTATCGAGCATCGAATCGCGCTTCGTGCAACGCGTCGAGTTTTCATAGTGTATGGGGGCTTTCGCATCGTGCAACGAGCCACTCGCAGCTGGCTCGACGCTATCAAGACATTCCTGATATTTTGTGGGCGGAGCTTCGAGCCAAGTGATAATTTGTTGGGTACACGAGGAAGGCTCCATTATTTTTGTATGTTGAGTGAAATTGAAGATGGATAGCGCCAATTCAAGAGAAGTGTTAAGTGACTTTATAGACCTATACCAGTCTTTCCCGTGTTTGTGGAAAATTAAATCGGCAGATTACTATAACAAACACGCAAAACAAATTGCTCAAGACAAATTAGTAGAAAAACTGAAAGAATGTGACCCTAATGCTGATCGTGAATCATGTTTACGTAAGATTAATTCTCTACGTGCATCATTTAGAAAAGAATTTAAAAAGGTTCAGGCCTCATACAAATCTGGAGCCAGCACAGATGACATTTATAAGCCCAACTTATGGTACTACGAAAAATTACTCTTTCTGAAAGACCAAGAAATGCCAGGACGCTCTAGGTCTACTATAGAGGAGGAAAGCTTTGAAAGAGAGATGGTAAGGGAAATTT
Organism: Macrobrachium rosenbergii; assembly: GCF_040412425.1. Lineage (NCBI taxonomy): Eukaryota > Metazoa > Arthropoda > Malacostraca > Decapoda > Palaemonidae > Macrobrachium > Macrobrachium rosenbergii. The sequence continues at coordinate 15,431,602 of NC_089742.1, forward strand.
ATATTTTTATTAAACACTAATTATCCTTTTACAATTTCAGGGATGCTTTCTCCTTGAACAATGTGACTTGTACTTAATATTTTAAGTACTATCTAGCAATGATATGAAGTTCTATACATACAATTATTAAGAAATAATATGCACTTCTTATACAGAATTAATTGTTTTAATTCATACAAAGTTCACCAAAACCTTAAAGCACCATGAACTAAATAATTAATTTGTTTAGAATTTAACTAACTATCCAATGGAAAAGTCTGAGACCAATTGTTAGTTTAATTTTTTTTTTTTTTACTTATTTTTTTTTTTTTTTTTGGCTAAAGACTACGCTGAATTTATATAAACTTGGTCTCGTACTCTAGTTTCCTACTGACTTGTCTTGCCATGGAACGGCACGTTCTTCCATAAAATAAGCCATAAATTGATTCCTGACTTCTTTAGCTTCTTGCGGAGGGTTTCTGGTATGTGTCCTTTCCAAAGGTTGTAGAGCAACATCTCCGAGCATTACATCAGGAATGGTTAGGTTTTCAATGACTAGGCCTATATCATTGCTTACATTTTCCGGCAGCAAATATGATGCACTACATTTTCTTCTCAAAAGTTATGTAGAACGCAGCATGCTAATACTACTTTTTCTATATTAGCAATCTTTAGATTTATTGGTGAAGAAAAATCCTAAAACGTGAAGTCATAATACCAAATACATTTTCGATTATTCTTCTTCCTCTAGAGAGCCTATAGTTAAATATTCTGCGCTCCTTTGTGAGGTCTTTAGAGGAATAAGGCTTTAAAAAATGCTTCCTTAACGCGAAAGCCTCATCTCCGATGAATACATATGGCAAAACTCTGCTACTATTTTCTGGTTTAGCTGGCTCTGGCAAATTCAGTTTCCCTTCGCTTAATAGGTCTCCGAATTTTGTGTTCTCAAGCACACCTCCATCTGATATTCGCCCATTAGTGCCAACATCACACATAATAAACTCATAGTTGGCATTTGCAAGAGCCAACAGCACAACACTATTGAATCCTTTGTAGTTCCAGTAATAAGACCCGGAATCATGGGGAGGTTATGCTTATGTGCTTGCCGTCAAGCGCCCCGCAACAATTAGGAAATTGCCATTTGTTTTCAAATTGTTGTGCGATTGCTTTCCATTCTGCGACACTCGAAGGAAACTGAAAAAGAGGAAATAAAGAAAATTATAAATATTATACCATATTATATAATGCACATTTTAACAAGTTACTTAAAAAAAGTCACATGATATCAATTTTTTCCATCTGTAAATCCTAACTTTTTTTTTTTTTTTTAATGGACGGGAGAATCAGGACGGACCAGAAGGCTCATTCTCTAGCCTGACCTCAAAAAAAAAAAAAAAAAAAAAATAAATATATATATATATATATATATATATATATATATATATATATATATATATATATATATATAAAGAAAAAAAAAACAATACAGAAGAAAAGAAAGGGCAAAGCTCAAAGGGTAAAAGATGAAGTAAATAAATGTTTTATTTTTAGCCTGATTTTGCTTAGCCAACGAAAAATTTATAAATGCCGAAATACAAAAGTTTGTACACATTTTAAATATTTTTCTTTCTTCTTCCACAGTTGGATGAAACATCTGTTTCTTCACCAACAACTGTAACCATTCCCACTCCTGCTCCTTCTCCTACAGGCTCCGAAGCATCATCTTCTACATCTTCTAAAGGATGCAAGAATTCACAGAGGGATTTTTATAAGTTACTCTCCGAGCGTCTCCAGAAAAAGCAAAGTAGTAAATTCGATGCTCAAGTTAAAGCTTGGGCAATCCAATTGGACGAACTCCCAGAAAGCACTTCGATGGAGGTTATTCGTCTGGTGAATGATGTTTTGTACAGTCGCGTTCATTAGTGACGATACTGTGTACTTTGATTATCGTTCACAAGTGAAAAGAATTATTTTGATTTTTTTATAAACTTATTTTGAATTATAAGAGCAACACAGTACATATATTAATACTATACATAATATAAAATAAAATAAAAATCTTCACTACTCAAAAGTTTGCCTTTCTGGATATTATACACGAAATAAAACGAAACATTCTGAAATGTGAACGATAACATCAGGGCTGGCAACCACACGCAATCTCCCGAAACAATAACAGCACGAGAAAATTCGCACCCCTGACTCCGAAAGGTTGGCACGCCTGAAAGCCGCCAAAGCAATGTGCAACTTGTCACGTGACACAGTGGTGGTGCTCCTGCTCAGTATTTAGCCTACTTCTCGCTGACCCGACTTCACGTTGTGATGATGGAGCATCTTGGACGACTTCAAATAAATCCTGGAGCCAAAAGACAAGAAACCTCATTAGCTATACGGAGAGTCATAATAGAACTGCATAAAAATAATATCCTCCCATAGAAATTAGCCGCAAATTAAATATCAGTCGGACAACAGTATTCAGGTGGATCAAACGGTTCAACGAAGAAGAGAACCTCCAGAATCAGCCTAGAAAAGGTCGACCCCGATGCACTACTAGAGAGCAGGATGAACAGATCGTTGCTAAAGTTATCTATCTCACAGCCTATAACAACTGCTGCGAAAGTGAATCAGGAATTAGGTCTTCAAATCTCTAATGTTACGGTGAGAAGGAGATTACACAACCAAGGAATTCATCACCGCAGACCGGCAATCAAACCCTCCTTGTCTCAAAATCACCAAGAGCAACGAGTAGCTTTCGCTCTTCAGTATCTACCGTTTGAGTCAGGATTCTGGGATAACGTTATAATTATGGTGTGATGAGAAGACTTTTGCTAGCGACGATCATGGTATACTCCACTGCTGGCGACCTCCTAATAAAACAAGGTAAGTAAATAATACCAATAGTTTTCATGTAGGCTTAGGCCTATGTGTATCATGAACTTTCTTTACTACACTGATTAAATACCTACAAGGTAAGTAATTAATACCAATAGTTTTCATGTAGGCTTAGGCCTATGTGTAACATGAACTTTTTTTACTATATTGATTAAATAACTGCAAGGTAAGTAATTAATACCAATAGTTTTCATGTGGGCTTAGGCCTATGTGTAACATGAACGTTCCTTACTACACTGATTAAATACCAACAAGCTCCTTAAAATATAACTTTTCTTTTTGCTTTCAAGGATAACATTTCAAGCCTATTGAATTCTAACGAATTACCTATCGAGAGTGAGAAAACAATCTCAATATCAATGTAAATTCCTTATTGCTCATTTTTATTAATAGACTATTGATGATATTCAGCGTTGATATTTTCTTCGTTTACTTGCGATAACATTTTTTTTGTGTATCTCAATCTTTTTGTGTATCTCAATCTCTAGGTTCAATAAAGAAAATATTCAACCGTCGCGGCGAAGTGGAAGAATTTCTGCAGGATTATGGGGATGGATGGCTGCGTGTGGACCAGGGGAACTGATTCCCATCGACGAGCGTTTAACCGGACAGCAATATGTAGAAATTCTGGATGAAGTCCTGATCCCATCAGTGAGGAAACTTCTACTGGGGTCATTTGCCAGTCTATCTTGTAATGGACAACTCTTCTGTTCATAACTCGAAAGTGGTCAGCGAATGGTTTGCTGAACAGAACAATGTTATACGTATAGACTGGCCAGCTAAATCTCCTGACCTCAATCCGATAGAAAATCTTTGGGGACAAATGGTAAGGGAATGGGATACTGGGACAATAAAAACCAAACCTGCACTGATCAAACACTGCCTATCTGTGTGGGAGCCATTAAGACCGAAAAGAGGGATGAATAATTATTGTCAAAGGTTAGTAGATTCAATGCCAAATAGACTAAGAGCTGTGATTGACAATGATGGAGGTCATACTAAATATTAGACTAATTTTTTGTTATTCATATTTATGTCATAGGTTAATAATGTATTATTTCATCTTTATAAAAAGGGAAATTTATTTACTTTTATACCAAAGGAATATTAATTCATATTATACCAAAGGAATATAAATTTACTATTACTTTTTATTCACTATCATAATGTGTAAGACACAGTAGGAAAATTAAATTATTTGACGAACTGTTGTTAACTGTGAAAAGAGAGACTATTTTTTATGCTTCATATTTCCGTTGTGTTCTTATGGATTGCATGAAATATAATTTATATTTAGTTTCTTAGGGCATTTCACGTTTCATAATTCATTAAAATCTTTATGTGAATTATTGTTTCTATTCCTTTATCCTTTATGATTCAGTTAAATAACAATAGACTTGCATCAATACTTATTATATGCAAGGTAAGTAGGCATTAAGCCTACAATGAACAACTTAATACAACAAATGTCAAGGACCAATAGGCCTAGTAATGTGATTTAATTCAAAATGAGAGCTTGAATAGTGAAACTATACATAATTAATAACGCAAAAGCTTTGCTTTTTGTTATTTTGCTTTTACTTTTTAACTTTTTCTCAAGTAAAACATAGAGCCCGAAATCACAAGTAAGCCACTACGATAATTAGAAAGATAACGTGTCCCTTTAAATCAGTGACTCCTCAGCAACTATGCTGCCTGCGGCACCTCCCCATGCCGTAGCTGCCAGATGTTGCTTTCTATGTTGACAATTTGTCCGAAAATCTAGATTGAGAGTATCGTAAGTTTTGAACGTGACTGTACAAGGCCAAAAAAGGATGCATTAATGAAATGTCCCATGTTGTCAATGGACACCTCAATCCTCTTTCTGGGACCCAACCTACAGGAGAGACCCAACTTGCATCATATTTCCATAACTTCTCTGGTAATGAATTCATATAGATAGGAAAATTATATAACTAGCATTATCAATGAAGGAGTTTTCATTTTTATTTTGTTATGTTACAGAAATGAATTTCTTATTGAATTTTCTTTAAGTAGGTAATTAGTTAGGAATCCTCAGTTTTCATTTTTATTTTGTCATTTTTTTTATTGAATTTTCTTAAGTATATAATTAGCATTATCAATGAAGGAAAGAAATCCAGTTTTCATTTTCATTTTGTTGTTACAGAATTTTTTTAATTATATACAATTTCTTCTATTTTTTTATTTTCATATAAGGATTTTGATGTTAGCTAAAAATAAAATATCATTAAAAACTGATATAGCCAGTGTTTTTTTCCTTATCATATCAATGTAGCTATAGGCTAAGGTACCTATAAGATAAAGTGATATTAAAATTGAAATTCATGTTTCCTTCAGTTAATTAATTACCTATCATTAACATATCTTTTATGACTGAATAACATTAATTAAAGCTTCTTCATCACAAATTTTTTAAACTTTGAAATGTATCGCATCGATACATTGCTAAATAGAGATATCTGTCGGTATCGCTAAAAAATGTTGGTATTGGCATATCACAAAGAAAACAAATGTTGTCTTACCTTTAAGTAATGGGGTTTGAGCACTCTGTATATCGCATCACAGGTTTCAGGAATAATGTGTCCCAATGCTTGTGGAGAAATACACGTTGAGAATTTTAGATCTTCATAGGATTTCCCAGTTGCTAAAAAGCGTAATGTGGCTGCTAGACGCTGATGGGGAGAAATTGCTTCGAAGTTTCGCATCTTTCTTCTCAAATAGGAGTTACCATGGAAAGAAGCTCTAGAACGTATCTTCTCCATCCTCAGATAGTTGAACCAATCTTGGGTTCTTTCAATCTAAGTTCTTCTAGCAAATTGGTATCGCTCATTTCTCTTTAAAAGCCACGATTTGCTCCACTTTGATCGCTTTTTACGTTTTTCTCTTCGAGAACAACAGCAATGCTTAAAAATCGTCTGTGTCTAGGTCTGAGGATGACATCTTCACTGTCTGCGGAAAAGCGCTAACTGAAACAAGGCTCTTTAGTGTGTGGCCTCCTTCGAGTTCGAGCCAAGCTTGAGGTGACTGGCGGCCTTTGTATGGGGGCCTTTTAGATTAGGTTAGGTTGTAGGATAGGTAAGTTGGTAGAATAGGTTAGGTTAGATTAGGTTGTAGGTTAGGTTAGGTTGTAGGATAGGTTATGTTGTAGGATAGGTTAGGTTGTAGGATAGGTTA
>NC_089742.1:15448167-15455667 GCF_040412425.1 Macrobrachium rosenbergii
AAGATATCAAAAGAAAATAAAACGAAATGAATGATGGAACAATAATATCCAACATATCATTTATAGCGAAACTTTACAGTTGAATGTTTCACCTAAGTACTGGAACTAAGCTATACAGTATGTACTCATTACCTGTTTCAGGATATTAACCTGATTTTTTTGGAGCTCATATTTTTTTTTTCATTTATCAGTAAGTATAACCGACTGCAGCTACACGTGTGGACTTCCCGTTTATTGAATTATTCTTCAGACAACATAGTTGATATGATAACTAGAAAGCTTACCATTTATCCAGAGTTAGGCTTAGTCAGATTTTTTATAATCTAATGAAGTGGTATTTACATTATGTATCCTCGTGTCATTCGTAGAACTTCCCAGTGACGAGGAAATAAAAAACTATATGGCAAAGAAAAATTAAATACCTCCAGGTTTTACCAAAGCGTAATTCATGTATTTTGTTTTGAGCTGAACTTGTGGTGTTCAATAGAATCTGGTTAACTTTTTTTTTCTTGCTTTAGATAATTGTAGATAAAGTATTAAAAATTTTTACATTTGTAACTCGAGCACTTATAATTGCTGCATAATTTTCTATAAAAGGTATATAATAGTAAGTTAATAACGAACGGTGATGATTGTTATTTGCTCATAATTACTATCATCAGCGGCTTTCATAACGGAATTACTCATTTTAGATGAATATCCCACCTATATAATGTATATGAAGCTACTGTAATGGTGCTAAAAGTATACGCTAACAGTTGGGTAAAAGAAATGATGCGAAGAAAAATCTGCAGATGTTTATCTTTAATGATTTAAAGAGAACGATTTAAAAGTTACGATAACGTACAAATGCTTGTAACGGATGTATATTATCACTCACATAAAAGAAAATCATTAATTACTTCCAAGTAGTAGATTTTATTATAATCATATGAATACTCCATAACATTATCCTAATGATTGAGAACTGAAGAGCTGAATATATTCTTAAGACACTTCAAATATCAGAAAAAATACAATTGTATGTCGTTTAAGTGCTGGAGAATTCGAAATCAATTTCGAAGCTGTACACAGTCATTGATAGTACTAAGCACAATATTATCCACCCGCACACACTGATAGAGTCTTACATACTTGCCCCTTAATCCGCATTTAAATTAAAATTCTACTACATACTTGCCCCTTAATCCGCATTTAAATTAAAATTCTACGAGTTGCATTTTATATACGACAGCAGGAAAAAAAAACCGCGGAATGTATTAAAAACTCTTTTCTAAAACCCATTGAGATAGACAGGGGAAAGCAAGACCATCGATTATGCTGAATTGTTGAAACCTTTTCCGTTCGAAAGTTGAAGCTGATCACCGGCGAGGCTCATCCGCCGAGAGTCCCTTGTGATATGGCTCTAAATGGTTTCATTGATGAAATCCTCTCTCTCTGTTGCTCCCTTGACAGATTCATATTTTTGATATTTTCTGTGCGGAGAGAACTGAACACATCTCCTTTGCTTTGTTGTCCTATTTATGCCTTTACTCTGAATAAGTTTTATTTTGCGAGAGAAAATGGATTCGAGCTTTTGTCTAATATTGTAGGGTTTTTTATTTCTTTTCACCTCTCACGCAGGGAAATACTGCAGAGTTTTTGAAGATTGATCCTTTTTAGCAACAATAGAATAGATTTTTTTTCCGATGGTAAGAAAAGAAAACAAACAGTCTGATATTTACGTGTCTGTGGAAAGATCTTAACAGAGATGATTTGAAGAGCTGTTGAGGAGAAATATAAGATGATCCGTTAAGAGAAATTTATTAGGTCTGTAACGATATATGACATTTCATTCAGTAAGTGGATAAGAGGTATAACACTCATCTATGTTCGGAGTGCAAATGAATCAGGAAGTGAAACTTTAGATTGTTTATACGCGATTGATGCACTAATATTTGTAACTTTTGGCGTGTAATGAGATTACAGTCAAATAACAATAAATCGAACCAGTTATGCGAAATCGCCGTAATTTTAAATCCTTATTCCATAATAGCCTCAGCTGAACACCTTCCGTCTCGCCCATCCCCTTCTATATTCAATGTAAGACGGTAGTCATTCACATTGCAGGCAAACTCTTTTGTAATTCTTATAAAGATATAAATAGAGGGAGAGATTCTTGTCTGAATTTGGATGCTAAATGGAGAAAGCTTTTTTTTTTTCCTCTCTCTCGTACTGGCTTTAGATTACTTTAAAAATAGAGGTATATTTAACCATTGTGAAAGAAGGAAGGTATGAACTATTCGATGAGTGGGGAGAGATGGGGGATGCCTTGAAGAAATCGTTTCAATATTTTTTTTATAATTACAAATAGAAAGTAGGTATAAAAACCTGTGGGTGTTTAATGAAAAAGACATAAAAGATCGTTTCATACTTGACAAAACTGGAGGAAAGAATGAAAGGGAGTTCGTTCGAAACATTCAGACCTGTAACACGCAAACACATACCCACATGCATACTCCCTCCCACCCTTACACAGACACAAACAAACACACACACACACACACACACATATATATATGTATATATATATATATATATATGTATATATATATATATATATATATATATATATATATATATATATATATGCACATATGTATTTGTATGTTGTATTTTTGTGATGCATGCGCTCTCCTTTTTTTTCTACTTATCTGCAGTGCTTGAAAATAGTCATTTTTTCATTTAGCATATTCTATTTATTAATGTTTTATGTTATATACTGGTCATCGTTGTTTACATTATAAACGTAAACAATGACAAAACAAGCAAAAAATGCGCCGAGCAAGTTTTCTGTACAGCGTATAATGCTGTACGAAACTCTCAGCTACGACCGGCAATTCCTCCCAAAATGCGGTCGGGTGAATTTGCGTTGGCGACGCATCCGGAATTGGACTCTAGCGGTGCCAGACTCACGATCCCTAGCTAACCTTAACCTTAAATAAAATTTTAAAAACTGCCCAAGGCTAGAGCTGCAATTTGGTTATAATACATATATATATATATATATATATATATATATATATATATGCTATATATATATATATATATTGATATATTTATATAGATAAATATATATATGTTGCAACGAAAGTGGATAGAAATGTTAAAATCTCTTCTTTGCTCTAAGTTTGATGATTGGAGTGAGGATGAAAAACATAACAATTTGCAGCCCTCTAGCCTCAGTATATTTTAAGATCTGATGCCAGACAGAAAAAGTGCAGACGGACAGACAAAACCATCTCAATAGTTTTCTTTTCATCATTCAACATTTCAGCCTTCAAAAGTCCTTTGTTGGATGTACGCCTTCCCCACGTTCCTCCACAGATTTCTATCCCCCGCTGCTCTGTGCTATTGTTGTTTATGTTGGTCTAAGTCATCTCGCCAGAGGGTTTTTTGTCTTCCTCTGCCCTTTTTAATGACATCTTCAATTATTTCTGTTGTTCTGTTGCGAAGATCTTCTCGTTGCTTTTTCTGAATAGTTTTATTTGGTTCTGCTGCTTCAATTTTCTCCTTCACTGTTGATGGGGGCTTGAGATTTCTACGTTTTTTCATGAGGTTCTTTGTCTCTTCAGAGAATTTGCTGTTGTCGGAGGGCTTTCTGTCCTGGAACCTCTTTGCTACTTCTTTCAATGTGATAATGATATTATTATTCAAATTTTCAAGATCATTTTCATAACTATTTTGGTCTTCTAAATTTTCAAGAATCTCGTAGCGGTTTTTTAACTCTATCTAAAATGTAGATTTGAGAGCTCCAGGTATTTTGATATGTTCTGGTCTTGAGAAGAATAGTTTTTGTCTTTCTTGCTTGGTGTTGATTTGGATTTTGCATCTTACAATCCTACGTTGACTTGGTTCAGGACATCAACATTTTTAACTATAATATGTTTGTTTCCAAGTATGTAGTCTATTTCATTTCGTGTTCCATGGTTTGGGCTTGGCCATGTCCATCTCTCGTTTTCACTCTTTTGATAGAATGTGTTCATGATCTTGAAGTCATGTGCTACAGCAAAATTGATCAAGTCATCTCCCCTCTCATTTCTCTCTCCATATCCAAATTTGCCAACACAATCTTCATTCCCTTGTCCAATTTTAGCATTGAAATCCCCCATTATGATGTTGTAATGGGTATATAGGCCATCATAAAAATTGTCCAGTTCCTCCTGGGATGACACTGATGTGGGAGCATATACCCAATTGATGTTCTTAATCTCTGTTTCGATGCTGCTCAGGTGTATCTCTTCAGAGAGGGTTCTTACATTGTATGTAGCAATGTTGAGTACTGTTTTGGGGGTGGGTAATCGCTTGCACGGAATACAGTCCCTACCCAAATCAGACTGCATGGTTCGGCCTTGATTTAAATCCGCTGACCCAACAGGAAAGGCTGAATTTCGTCTGTGCTTGTAACTCATTTCTTTTACAGAAAACTAAAAGTAGATATTTTCTCTCTCGTTATTTCCTTGGTTGGTAGCACTCTCACATCACAATGGATGAACCCAAATTCATTCTGAATCCTGAGTTGTGAAGTAATTGCCTAGTTAGTCAGCTGTTTAAGAACTCAACTGCGAGAGAGAGAGAGAGAGAGAGAGAGAGAGAGAGAGAGAGAGAGAATATAAAAACGACTTCAATGTTCAGTTATCAGTCATATTGTATTCTTCTTCTTTTAACGTGCTTTTTTCCTTATTTCTTGTATGGGGTAAGCACGATGCCTTCTTTGTAGGACTTTGATTTGGCTTTGGGGTAGACCGTAGTCTCAATCGACTGCCCTGCCTGACATCGCTTAGCCCCCGGTAGCGTATACATATATTGTACCAGTCACCAGCTCCATTTCTCCCAGCAGCGAGGAGACGTTGAGCGGTTAGGTCGACAGTTCGAGACGTGTGAGGTGTCTGTTATGTTTTTAGGAGATGTTGGAGTGGCTTTGTTTGTGTGTGTATTAGTCTGTATAATATTATATAACTGAAACTGATGGGCCTCGTTGGGCTTCGACGATGTAATTTTATCTCCACCTTGATGAAGCTATTCATTAGATGTTTTATTATATACTCCTCTCTCTCTCTCTCTCTCTCTCTCTCTCTCTCTCTCTCTCTCTCTCTCTCTCTCTCTCTCTCTCTCTCTCTCTCTCTCTCTCTCTGTCTCTCTCACACACACACACACACACATACAGAAATAAGAATGAACAGCATTAACTACAAAACAGAAAACTGAAATAAAAGAAAAAAAGTTAATGCATAGCAAATGTGCTTAAACTATTGCGAGAAAAGAGAATACTGTTAATAGAAGGCGAAAGGTAAAGATTGTATAGACTTTTGTTCAAAATATAATAGGTATTATTAGCTGTCTATCTATGAAAATGTTCACGTTAATTAGTCATTATAATATTCGTTGCTATTATCCAGAAGACTAAGCTTTCTCAAATCTTTGCTGCCTATTTTAGAACAGTTCAAAATGCAGTAATTCCAATGATATAATGCTCAGAGCTAAGTGTTAGTATAGTGAAACCCCTTTTAATTTATTGATATATATTTATTTGTTGTACATGCAAAAACGTAACAGTGTATCTTCCATATTCTTATACTCAAAGGATGCCGAAGCTATATAGAATGCAAAATCTCGGGGGAATAAAGTTTTATTTTCCTTATAATAAGAAAGATTTGAACGTGCACTTTTATATCTTTTATATAGATAGTGTTGCAGTTGTAACCGGCTTGCTTATGATTTTTGTTTAACTTGAAGTAGATCTGCGTTTCTCTAAAATGTGTGGCTATTTGTGTGATTCGCATCACCGGACCCATTGGACTCTCTCTCCAATTTCGAAGAATGTTAATTCTTTCCTTAAAGATTTTCTCATAAAAGACAGATGCAATGTATATTTTGAAACAATAAGAAGAAAACTCTTACTTTCAGAGTAGTATAGTTTTAAAAGGAAAACCAATGAAAAAATGTATTTTCATGTCAGTGAAGTATTTTCTCATTCAGTGGCTCCTTTGCTTGTCTATTCATTATTTCTTTAAGGAGGACGGATTTGTCTTGATCCCTATTACTGAAAAGCCTATTCAAACATTTATTTTATGTTATATTGACTTCTGCAGAATTTCATATAGCAGTGGATGGTTGTTTGCATGCTGTTTTCTTGCGCTTTTAATAATCATAGAGCAATGAAAACCAAGCCATTTGCACTCCACACATCTCTACATATCTGAAACTGATTTGGTTTTCAAATTCACTACCTTATACCTGGATACATTAATGTATATTGTAAATTAAAAATAAATAAAATAAACCAATTTGATGTAGTATAGTCTTTAGATCTTCAAACGTTCACATGTTTGTGGTATCTCTAAAGAAAGAAACAGTCTTACCAGTTTACAAGTCATTTACACGTCTTATACTACAAGACTTACAAAATTTACAAGTCATTTACACGTCTTATGCTACAAGACTTCTTGCCATAGAAAAAGTGAAACCTGGATGGACACCTTGTTTTTTATTATAAAAGTTTTCGAAGCAATGGATGCTGGAAAGAATAAAAATTCATTGTTTTCTAAATTTGTTCTTGTAATAAAGAAAAAATAAGTAAAAAATGCTCCGAAGTTTCCTCGGCGCAATCGAGTTTTCTGTACAGTATATAATTCTGTATGAAGCTCTCAGTCGGCCGTGGTGGCCTGTCCTATAGCGTTGTCAGACGCACGATCATGGCTAGATTTAACCTTAAATAAAATAAAACCACTGAGGCTAGAGGACTGCAATTTGGTATGGTTGATGATTGGAGTGTGAATGATGAACATACCGATTTGCAGTCCTGTAGCCTCAGTAGTTTTAAAGATCTGAGAGTGGACAGAAAAAGTGCTGACTGATAGACAAAACCATCTCAATGGTTTTCTTTTACTGGAAACTAAAAGTAGATACAAAACGCTATTATCAAGGACAGCTAGCAAAAATAAAACATCCGAGTGAAGAACGAGTGGAGGGCATAAGAATTAAGCTCAAAATGATGAAAACATTTTCTAAGGGTGCCTTCTGATTAAAAGGGCAAAAGGGAAAATACTAAATTTTTGGGGGTTATTTGTTTGCTTTATAACTCAAGGAAGATTAAATTTAGCTTTAGTAATTATCATATCCTAATGACATTTTATTTTGATAATTTTCATACGATTAGTAAGAGTTCACCTAATTAACTTTCGTAAAGATTGGTTTAAAGTTCTCCATCATAAGGAATTAAGAACATTGTTGTGGGTACTAATAAGCTGGTATAAATATAGTCTTGATGTTACCTCTCAGAGCTTAATATTGCCTGAATACGACATAACAATAGCATTTGAAAGTTATCGAAAGGAACAAACTTCTCGAACTGCAGTGACGTGGTCAGTGAGTGTCAAAGACTACAAAATACGAAAATTCAGTGTGATTCCCAGATACACTGAAATCCTGTAATAATTATAATTTAATGCCCTTTTTTAT
>NC_089742.1:15460667-15483167 GCF_040412425.1 Macrobrachium rosenbergii
TATATATATATATATATATAATATATATATATATATATATATATATATATATATATATATATATATATATATATATATATATATATATATATTCTCTGTACCTTATATCTATTTTGCTTCGTCATATTGAAGAGATCTTTTATTTCTTTTTATCTCATTTCTCACTCTCTTCCCAGAACTCTGATTCCCTGAAAGAAAAATTCTTACTGAAGATTTACATCACCAGGTGAACTACCTGATAATTATATTAAATTTAGTTCTGCAACACTATATTCCTGAGCGTCATACCGTGTCTTTCTCTCATGTACCGCTACATTCTATTGCACACTTTATAAATCGCTAAGCTTATTCTACCAAACTTTATAGATTTTAAGACATCAAAAGCAATCTAATAAAAATGAACATTGAAGCACTGTTATCCAGCATAACATCTGAAGCTTTACAGTGAGTGTTTCACGTACGCATGAAGTCTAACTTAAATTTTTTCTCATATTATCCCGTTTCTGTATAGTTATCTGACGTTCTCGCGCTCATATTATTTCATTTATTATTACATTTAACCCCTGCGCGGGTACTTCGCTTTCATGAAATAAAACTGTTCTTCAGAAAACACTTAGGTTAAATATATCCTTATGAGTGGCAACAAAACTTATCTTAAATTTTATTGCCATTTATCTTTTTTTTTTCTGAAATGTTAATGTTCTCATATTTACATTATATTTTCTTCTTAATTTAAAAACTGACCGTAGACAAGGAAATAATATGGCAAAGGAAAATGCAATACCTCCAAAAGTAATTCATACACTTTGTTCTGAACTGTACTAATAGTTTATACAATAGTTTAAAACTACATTATATCAAATTACAAACAGACGATGCTGATGGCTATTTTTTTACAGTGACGTCACTAGAGAGATTCATAACGCAATTATAAAATAAAGATATATATTTTATCCATATAGACAGATATTTTATATATATCTATATACGCATAATATACATCGAAGCGAGTGGTGATAAACGTGTGCCCTAATAATTGGGTGAAAGAAATTGCAACAACAAGAAATTCAGCAAAAGATTAGCTATACTGATTGATTGGGAAACGTAAAATTGTTTGTAATGAATACATATTACTAAAATAAAATGAATGACCTTTTTCTCATGTAAGGTAGTAATGGTATAAATCTTAGTATTATTCCCTTGACTGAAAATATAAGAGCTAAGCTGTATCTTTCCTGATGTTCGACGTGGCTTAAAAAATTGCGTAGCAAGATTTCCATTACTGTGTTATGAAAACAGAATTTATTTCTTTCAACCTTCATGACCAAGCACCAGTGAGCTGAGATGGAGAATAGATTTTCCATCTCACTTTTAAGTTTAAAAGTGTTGCAACTTCCCATACATTTCCAATTCCAGTAATTGCTGGAGATCTTACGGGGTAGTATATTGCAAAGGAAGAGCTTGAAGGAGTACGGCAAAAGGATTGTCTCTACAGATGATAATGTAACTTTTGCTTTCGTTCTAACGAATGAAGAATTCTAAATCCATAAAGGTGATGCACATAAGAATGCACATGTGTATGCGCGTGTTACTATTCGTCAGAAAAACTGATACACTAATACATCATTACTCATCATCCATCGTTTAACATCAAATTATTCGAGTTGCATCGAATGTGCAATTACAAGAAAAAAGGAAATGAATTGTATTCAGCATTTTCTGCAGCCCATTAAGAATTACAAAAGAAAGCAAGATCTAACATCATTCTGAGTTGTTTGAACCTTTTCCATTCGAAAGGTGAAGCTTATCACTGACGAGACTCATCCGCCGAGAGTCCCTCGCGATGTGGCTCAAAATGGTTGCATTGATGATATCCCCTTTCAGTTGCTCCCCTGACAGATTCACATTCGTGATAGTTTCTATGCAGAGAGAACTGAGCATCTCTCGTTTCCGCTTGTATCCTATTTATAACTTTACTCTGAATGAATTTTATTTTGCGAGGGAAAATGGATTCGAGCTCTTGTCTAATATTGCAGGTCTTTTTGTTTCTTTTCATCTTTTTGCGCAGTAAGATAATAATGAGTTTCTGAAGTCGAATCCTGTTAGCAACAGTTGAGAAGAATTATTTTTCGTAAAAGATTTGTTCAGCATTTCCGATTCTCTGAAGAAATAGCTTTTGGTAAGAAAATAGATGTTATTGCAACATTACTTATAGGATGTTCATACGAACACAACAAGCACACAAACTATGATATTCATGTATGTGGAGAAAGTTCTGGACAGAGATGTGAAGAACAACTATAGAGGACTAAAGAATAGAAATAGACGGCAATTTTATGAGAGAACTTTATGAGATTTGTAACGATGCATGAAGTATAGGTAACGGCAAAAAATATATCAATGACATGAATTCTCATTTAAGTCATAGAAAGGACAGCATGGGGTTGCTTTCTCGAAAATTCGGATCGCATCTGTTGACCAAAGCTATGAGATAGTTGCCTGGCTGCCAGTCATCTATTTAAGGTCACAACTGAGAGCTGAGGGGAATAGAGAGAGAGAGAGAGAGAGAGAGAGAGAGAGAGAGAGAGAAATCTGAGCTGTTCAGGGCCTGTCACGTTGTATAACATCATATGATTGAAACTGTTGGCCGTCCTCAGGCCTCCGCGAGGCAATTTTCATCATACCTTTATGAAGCCATTCAACAGATACCTTTTAGAATACTTCTCTCTCTCTCTCTCTCTCTCTCTCTCTCTCTCTCTCTCTCTCTTTAATTCTCTTATAATAAAGCAGAGATGAATAGTAAAAGTGATGTGGAGAAAACCGTTGGTAGGAAATGAGAACACCTGTGCTAGGAGACGAAAGGCATGGCGTATGTCAGATTTTTTAAAGAATAACTTATGAGTTTTTATTTTCATTCTATCTATGAAATATTTTGCGTCAATTAGCCATTTTACCTTTCGCCCCTATTGGCCAATATACTACCATTCTTGAAGTAATAGATAGAATAAATCTTGGTGCTATAATATTGTCAACCCTCGATATTTTTCTTCCTTGCACATAAATCAACGAACAAGGGGTCTTCCATATTCTTGAACTTTCAAGACTGTCAGAACTCTGCTTACTGTAATTTTTCCTTATTAAAAGCTTTATTTTCTTCAGGATTAGCAAGACTTGAACACAAATATGTACTTTTTTCAGATATTATGTAGTGCAGTTTTAAATAGCTTGCATATAAGTAAATTTTCTTAAAGTGGGGAGGCTTTGTCTGACCTGCTTTCTCAGATCCAAGTAACCATCTCACCAGTATTAAAGATTCTTCACTCTTTCGTTAGGAATTTTCTCATAAAAGACGGAGACCTAATAAAAAGAGAAAAATTACTAAGAAAACCAATGCTTCAGAAACAGACTAGTACGGTCTTAAAGGAAAATATATATATGAAATATATATATATATATATACTTTCATATATATATATATATATATATATATATATATATATATATATATATATATATATATATATATATATATATATATATATATATATATATTATGAGAAATATCGCTCCCCTTCTGTAGATTTCCGTGCATCATTTAATTTTGAAATAATCTGCTATTCATTTGACCGTCGGGCCGGGAAAATTGATCAGGCGACGGACGGAAACAAGCATAGTTTGAACTAGATCAGGGCTGTTAGTACCAGTGTGTAGCAGTGGAGGGAACACCCCCTTATCGCCTGATCCTGGGAAACAATAGGCACTCCCTTTTTCACCCCCATCACGCGATGGGGAAGTATTTAGGTAGGGGAAGGCCAAATAGGTCTATTAAAGCTAGGGGCCAGGTAGGATTTTAATCTTAAACACCTAACTCTAATTAATGCTTTTCCTCTGCCCTCTTTGCTGGTTCTCTTGGCATATTTGCAGGGATGTCGGACTAACAATGAGGCCCCACAAGACGCAGCTGGCTTTGGGAAGCAGAAGCTTTCTCATCTCAGTACCAGGCGGATCTATCGCCCCTCTTCTCCGTTTATGCTGGTCGAAATTACCATCGATGGACAGCCGAGATGACTGTTTGGCGCCACCAATTATCAGACAGGTTCGTCCATCGCAAATAGTCAGTAAACCAACCCTTCCCCCTTTTACTTAAACTCATTAAAAATTCCATTTCTTTAACTTTAATTCCTTCCTCCACAACAAATCTTCCCTTGGCAAGTCCTGCCCGGCCTCCCATATCTCGCCATTAATGTGCCTTGAATTTTAGTTGAGATCCCATGATAATTATCCATTTATCCCTCTCCCCATGCAACTTAAGGGCAAATTTAGGCTAAGCAATACCAATGTTACATTTACTCTTTGTGTGAGTGTGATCACGTGTTCATTGTTAGAGCCCATGCAGCTACGATTCCCATATTGTGCCTATGTGATTTCATTATAATTATCTGCTGGGCTACGTAGTGGTTAATATTTAATTGTGTAAAGTATCCCCATTTATAAGGAGGATTCCATTTCCTTCTGTGTGCATCCGTTGTTAATCTGGGACCTCTCTTTCAGGAGAGACAAGCTGGCCTATCGCATTCATTGCCCCCCATTATTTAGCCTGCCACCCCACAATCCTGAATATTCCTGGTCGCAGTCGATATCAAGTCCGTTGTGGCCCGAAAATGTTGATATGAATTATTTTCCCATCCTGGAGTTCCATCATTTGCATCATCTGAGACTATTTCGTGTAATCGGGGCATGACTCTCTATTATTATTATCATTGGACTGATTGTATCGAAATTGGGCCCCCCTTATTACTCAGCTTGTGCGTTGCCAATCGTTACATTATTGTTCCATGTATCCAATTAATGAGTCTGCCCATCAGTTATCATGATGTTTTGTTGTCTCTATGTTTCCTTGCTAAATCTATGTAAATAAACTCCGGTAAATTGTAAAAGAATTCTAATTTCCAGGGAAAATCTGAGGTAAGTTTTAAAATAACTTTTCCTGTTGCTCACAAGCTGGGCTTTATTGGTTTTGTGGCAGCATCAATATAAATCTTGTTTCAATTTCTCCCCAACCAAGACGTCCAGTTTATGACAGTGATGACCAATTGCCAGGACTAGTCTATTAGCGTTAATTAGCCTCACTATTAAGCTAGACTAGAGAAAAACCAGGAATATATATAATCCATTAATTTAAATTTATGGTAATCATTTTATTATTCAAAGGGCACGAGGGCGATTGGGCAAAACTTTGGTAAACAGAGTGTGTGCATGTTCCTAATATTAAGGAAATAAGAGAAGTAATATTAATATTTCTTTAAAGAAACGCAATTCTCGTATCGTATAAGTGTTCATAACACAGGAGAATGCATAGGGTTTTTATATTAGCGAAAACAGAGAGGCAGGCACGAAGTGTCCGCCCAGCAAAATTTCTAGTGTGTAGGACAAAGTGTTGAGTTGCTGGACGAGTGAATATAGGAATTAGGAAGTGGTTAGTTAGGGAATTTTGCATGTGTAAGCTAGAACCAGTAGCTGAGAGTTTATTTCAGAATAGTTACGGCAAAGAAAATGTACATTTCTTGGTTAGTGATAAATTTTGAAATAACCATTAGCCCTGAAACCGATGTAGCAATATCACAGCATTTTACGGCTGGCGAAAACGTGTGTTCAAATGGCGCATGCACAAAATATCCCAGTGTTGAAATCAAAACCTTCCAAGCGTAGTTATTTAATGACCCTCCCAGTGCATATTAAAATAAAAGTAAAGTAAAGTAAAGACAGTGCTGATATTCAAAGTTAAATCATTCATTTCGAATTTAAAACCCGCACTTAGCAAGAAAGTAGAGTTTTTTTTTTTTTTTCATCCAATTCCACTGTGTGCCCTGTCCACGACGGAGCAAGAGCGAACGATCAGCTGTCCTTTCAGGCGAGTAGTAGTCCCACAACGTTCGCTCACGGAACGAGCCTCCTCCTTGTGTGCTTAACGTAAACCGGGAAACTTTGTGAAACAATTTGAAACATCCTTGAGTACCATACCACAGTTTTGATGCGTGCGAGACAGTAGCAATTCCATAAATACTTAAAGTAAGCCTTAACTTAACGTAATTTCGCAATAGACTGTATTTTCTCTTGAGACTGAAAGAAAACCACTTTAACAAATTTCATAACAAATAAGTTCCATTACACAACGCTCACCGAGAGAGAGGGAGAGAGAGAGAGAGAGAGAGAGAGAGAGATTTTTTTTCCTTTCTCTCCCCTCTCGTATTCGTTCATTTTAACACGGGACCGACATAATTTACTTACGAGTTTGGGAACCAATACAAATCATGAAAGGCAGATACAAGGAATTATATTAATACTCAATTTGGAATTTCAAATTTGTTACCCAGAAAAAAAATTTTATCCTATACACAGTGCGTAGTTTTGAGCACTTGTGTTTAACGAATAAGAATCTAACGTTTTTTTCCTTTCCAGAGTGTTTTCAGCTCAAACATTTATAACTATAAAGCGCATATATATATATATATATATATATATATATATATATATATATATATATATATATATATATATATATATATATATATATATATATATATATATATATATATATATATATATGTATATATATATATATATATATATATATATATATATATATATATATATATACTTTATATTACTCTATATATATATATATATATATATATATATATATATATATATATATATATATATATATATATATATATATATATATATATATATATATATATATATATATATATATATATATATATATATATATATATATATATATATATATATATATGTATATATATATGTATATATATATATATATATATATATATCTCATATATATATATATATATATATATATATATATATATATATATATATATATATATATATATATATATATATATATAATAAAATAAAGAAGGCCCATATATATATATATATATATATATATATATATATATATATATATATATATATATCTCGTTGCGTGTCGTCAACTGGTGTGGGAGTGGGGGTATATCTTATTTCAGACTTGCTTGTTGCAAGTGCTAAAAAACACTGCATTAGTATTGTGTCTCCCTCGTGTCTACCTGTCCTCACATGTCAGGCAGCGTACATCTAGTTCTCATAACTAGCTACCCTCCTGTCACATCCAGTTTCCATTTCTCTCAAATTGCATAATCTGTGGCACTGCTAAGCCTAATCTTTAAAACCTTATCTTTCTCCTTTCACTTTCCTTTCTCTTCCCTTCTGCTGGAGTATCTCATTTCCCTTCTTACTCCATACTTACCTTCTGCTCAGGCAGAGTACCTCACCTTCAGTGCCAATTCATGCACTGACATTTTGCATTGTTCCACAGAGTGCACCGGCACCACAGTGCCACCCAACCAAAGCAACCTCTTATAAGCCACTGCACCTGTATTGAAGAAACAGAGTGCCATACAACCGGTGTTTCCGCCCATAAGGACCACAGCTCCTTCAGGAACACTTCATTAACAGTGCATCTGCCCATAAGGACCATAGAGCCTTCAGGAGCACTCCATTTACTAGCGTATCCGCCCATAAGGACTCAGACTTCCTTCAGGAATGCTTTCCCCTAGTGTGACCTTTGCATGGCGCACTCATCCACAGTGCCATTTCATTCAATGTGCCACTCATTGAAGTGCCACTAATCTAAGGACACTTCCTCATCGTCACAACACCTTTTCCCTCCGGGAACACCCAGTTAACTCACTCAGCACCCCTTCCCCATCAGCAACATGCCAACGAGGGTACAATATTTTGAGAAATGCAGGGGAAGGAGGAGTCTTTCCGGCAGACCTTCAAAGTTTGTGAGAACAGATTGCTGAGAAGAGAAAATATGAAGAAGAAAGAGAAGAGCGGAGAAGGCAGCAAGAAGCCGAGCAGAGGAGAGAAGAAGAAGAAAGAGAAGAAAGAAGAAGACAGCATGAACTAGCCCTCAAGACAGGGAGCTCAAGTTGGAGAAGAGCCAAGAAGGAGGCGCTGAAGCTTTGCAGCACAACAAGCCTCTAGCCTCCATCTGCCACCAATACCCCTCTCTGTCGACAGTCAGCCTTCTTTCTTGTGGAAAATGGACTGAAGACAGGCAGAAACAATGCTTTCGAATAGATCAAATTCCTCTTCGAGACCTATGACGTCAGCCTGGCTGAGAGGGCCTTACTGCTTACCAAGCACCTGGACGGGAAGGCTAAGGCTGCCCACTGAGCCCTGGAAAGAGATCAACGAGGGGACATGGCTGCCGTCCGTGAGGCCATCGCTAAGGCGTATGAGATAACCCCTGAGAGGTGGGGTGGAATTCAGAGGTATGTAAGAATGTCGGCTGGTCCTGGACAGAATGACCTGTCACAAGACCAAGCTGGGACCTGCTGATTTAGAGTCTGTGCGGTCACGACACCTTTGAGGATTGCTCAGCCGGACCATGCTGCAGGACATATTCAGTGGCCACTTGGGCCTCTGGCTGTGTATCTTAATGATAAGCAGCCAACCACCCTCAGGAAGGCTGCCCGCTTAGCTGATGCCTGGGAGACATACAATCCCCTTCCCATGGCACCTTGCAGCACAAAAATAGTGCCACCGGACACCTCTCGGACCTCAATCGCTCATGGAACGGCCCGCCTAATAAACCTCCGTGCCCCATCTGTAAAAGGTATGGCCTTGCTGAAGCAGATTGCCGCTATAAAGATAGCAATCAGCAGGGCAACAACTCTCGGCAGCCTACCAGCAACCGTCAGTCCTCCTCTCCGCCTAATTCAACACCGTCTTCCCAGCACTCCATCACTGCCAGGAAATCATCTGCTGGGTATCCTGCACGCCCAAAACATGTGGTCATGCCCAGGCATGTTAACATGATTAGTGCTTATCGGCATTAGCTGAGCCACCGGAGAGAACTCACCCTGAGAGGGTCTGGACACAGTCCGTCTCAGTGGCTTCTCTGGATGGTTCCAGCCCCAGTGCACCTGCCAACTACTGCCGACACTGGCTCAGACATTAGTCTGATCGATCGGGCCCAAGTGCCAGCCAGTGCCAAGGTAGAGGAGCACACCAAGGGGACCGTGACCTGGGTGGATGAACAGTCCCTGACCGTCCCCACAGTTGAGCTCAGGGTGATCACCCCTTGGAGCAACAAAGTGCACCGTCTTGGCGTTGTCAAGCGAATTAGGCATGGAGTGGAGTTCTTGCTTGGTTCAGACATCCTCTGTGGATGTCCCACCCCCACACCACTCTGTTGCCTGACTGCTTCGCTAGCACATCAGCGCCACGTCTTCAGATAGGGACACAACCTTTGTGACAGCTGTGCCACCGCCAGCCGAACCTTCCAGTCTCATAAAAGCGACAGAACATAATCCACTACATCCACATTCTAGGCCTAGTCCGCGGGTCTTGCGACTGTACGGCCACCAACGCATTACTCCTTCATCACAACGGGATAGCACAAATTACCGCTGCAGGACCTGCAATGTAAGGGGCCACTCTGAGAGGTGGTCAAGAGTGCCCAGTAGGCCTGATCGCTCTGACCAACTCCACCAAACCAAGGGCCAGCCACCAGCATTAAAGGCAGAATCGCTTTCCCCAGGTCACGCCAGGAGCACCGAGGGTCTTGATCCCAGATCCCCCTTCAGCTTTTGTCTGACACCAATTCGCTGCCAGTGCCACTTACGAGCACTGTGATCATCGCACAGTGCTAACCTCCGACCCCTGATGTTTCTTCTTCCTACACTCTTCCACCTGCTGAGGACGATCCTCTGGCAGGCCTGGACATTACCTCTTTTCTGGTCGACCAGGAACTGTCCGGCCAGGACGCAGACGCTGGTTCTCTTCCCACGACGGTTGTTGCAGCAGCCAAAGTAGGAGGTCAGCCCATAGCCCCTGAGGCTGCCCCTGATATTGCTCCTGACGGCACTCCTGTCCATTCTTCAGAATCAGTATCCTCATTGCCCCCTGGAATGGCTAGCCAGACCTTTGGAAGAAAGAGGATGGAAGAGATTCTTAGCGAGTCAGAGCCATAGCTCTCTCTTGGCACTCGTGCCCGTTGGCCTGATGCCACTTCATCTCAAACAATCCTGGCACCTGCCAGAAGATTAACCTGTGTGACCTCTGAGCCCATAGCATTAACCATTAACCACTTGAGCCTTTTGTACTACTAACCCTTTTTCCAGCTTCTTCGCCAACCCACCCTAAACTCAAACTGATACATTACTTAATCATACATTGTGAATTGCCCTTCCAGGTTAGTCTGTTTAATTTGTTGCATGTTAATAAGTAAAAAGCGTAGTGCCGATCGCCAACTCCAGTGTGCCGACCGTTGAACAGCTCGTTCAGTGCCAGAGTCGTGGGGATCGTAGGTTAGGTTAGGTTAGGTGTTTACAGTGTGCATTTGTCTATTCGTAGATTTCTCCCATCATCCTAGCCAGTTAGTAGCCGTATCTATACCCTTAGGTAGGTTAGGCCTGTAAATTAGCCCATTCCGAACCCCCCTTAGCAGTTAAGTAGGTTCCTTTAGATGTGCAGAGCCACAATCCACCTTATGTGAGTCCGCGGCCCAGTCGGGAGGAATTAGCTAAGACCACCACGAAAGGGTGTAAGAAGAGACCTTTTGAGGAACCTGTCAAGGATACATCCCTCCTCCTGTGATTTCCGTGCATTATTTAATTTTGAAATAATCTGCTATTCATTTGACTGTCCAGTTGGGAAAATTGGCAGCGACGGACGGAAACAAGTATAGTTTGAACTAGATCAGGGCTGTTAGTACCAGTGTGTAGCAGTGGGGGGAACACCCCCTTATCGCCTGATCCTGGGAAACAATAAACACTCCCTTTTTCACCCCCATCACTGTGATGGGAAGCATTCGTATGAGGAAAGGTCAAATAGGCCTATTAAAGCTAGGGAGCTGGGTAGGATTTTAATCTTAAGCACCTAACTTTCTAAATATACTTTTCCTCTGCCCTCTTTGCTGGTTCTCTTGACATATTTGCAGAGATGTCGGACTAAAGATGATGCCCCTCAAGATGCAGCTTCTTTTGGAAAGCAGAAGCTTTCTCATCTCAGTACCAGCGGATCTATTGCCCCTCTTCTCCGTTTATGCTGGTCGAAATTGCGTCGTGGACAGCCGAGGGCTGTTATTTGGCACGCAATTATCAGACAAAGGTTAGGTCCGCTTCGCAAATAGTAAACAACCCCCTTCCCAACACTTAAACTCCTTAAAATTCCATTTCTTTAAACTTTAATTCCTTCCTCCACAAAGCAATCCTATCCTCCCTTGTAAGAGTCCTGCCCGGCCTCCCTTATCTCGTCATTAATGTGCCTTGAATTTTAGTCGAGATCCCATGATAATTATCCATTTATCCCTCTCCCCGTGCAACATAAGGGCAAATTTAGGCTAAGCAATACTAGTGTTAAATTTACTCTTTGTGTGAGTGCGATCACGTGTTCATTGTTAGAGCTCACACAGCTACGATTCCCATATTGTGCCTATGTGATTTCATCATAATTATCTGCTGGGCTACGTAGTGGTTAATATTTAATTGTGTAAAGTATCCCCATTTATAAGGGGGATTCCATTTCCTTCTGTGTGCCTCCATTGTTAATCTGGGACCACTCTTTCAGGGCTCAAGCCGACCTATACGCATTCTGTGCCCCCATTATTTAGCCTGCCACACAATCCTGAATATTCCTGGCGCGATCGATGTCAAGTCCGTTGTGGCCTGAAAATGTTGATATAATTATTTTCCCATCCTGGGAGTTCCATCATTTGCATCATCTGGAGACTATTTCGTGTAATCGGGCGCTGACTAACTATTGTGTATCATTGGATTTGATTATGTCAAGTTAGGCCCTTATTACTCTTGTGTGTTGCCAATCGTTACATTATTGTTCATGTATCCAATTAATGAGTCTGCCCATCAGTTATCATGATGTTTTGTTTGTCTCCACTGAACATGCTAAATCTATGTAAATAAACTCCTGTAAATTGTAAATTCTAATTCCAAAATGGCGATCTTTCTCATTTACTTGTAATCCAGGAAAATCTGAGGTAAGTTCAAATAACTTTTCCTGTTGCTCTTTCGCTGGGCTTTCTTGGCTTTGTGGCAGCATCAATGTAAATCTTGTTTCAATTTCTCCCCAATAAGACATCCACTTTATGACAATGTATATATATATATATATATATATATATATATATATATATATATATATATATATATATATATATATATATATATATATATATATATATATATATATATATATATATATATATATATATATATATATATATATATATATATATATATATATATATATATATATATATATATATATATATATATATATATATATATATATATATATACTATATATAACATACATAAGTGGATATTCTCAACAAGACATCCACTTTATGACAATATATATATATATATATATATATATATATATATATATATATATATATATATATATATATATATATATATATATATATATATATATATATATATATATATATATATATATATATATATATATATATATATATATATATATATATATATATATATATATATATATATATATATATTGTCATAAAGTGGATGTCTTAATTGAAAATATGAAACAAGATTTATGACAAACTCAACTTTAATAACAACATCAATATAAATCTTGTTTCAATTTCTCTATTAGACATCCACTTTGTATTAATATATATATATATATATATATATATATATATATATATATATATATATATATATATATATATATATATATATATATATATATATATATATATATATATATATATATATATATATATATATATATATATATATATATATATATATATATTTTGTTTTTCGTGGTTTTAGTTTGAAATATGCTCTGAGACAGGTAGCAACAATTTACATTAATTGTGCTTGTGATTCTGACTTTGTGGGTACGGGAAGCGTAAAGGAAAACAAGGAGAATTTCATATGAGCTTAGGGCTCTTGTTACTGAGGGGAAATATTAAATAAAACACGTGGGCAAATTTAAGGGTGTATTTACATAAATGATCAGTGCGGGAAGAGGAACTCAAGTAGATTACTATCCTGAAGGAGATTCCTACGAGTTGAATGAAACTGGGGATTCGAACCGCAGTCCGAAGCTTCCACGAAATAGGATCCCTCCTGAAATGGGAGATATGCACATTATACGCCAGTAATGAAAACAGACAAAGAATAATGAATTGACTGCACTGGGTGCCAAAGAGGTAATAAATTAATACTGCCGATGCAGAGGCGCGCGGACGATAGACAAAGGAGATTTCTGGCTTTCTCACTGAAAATACGAGACAAAAGCGTGACTGATGGGACTCTTCCGGGCACTTTACCTTAACAGATTTTCGGGCGCGTGAAAGGCGGTCCGTGGGCTTGCGATTTCGAGGCGAGTTTCTTCCACGTGGTGAGATGCAGGAGCTAGTAAAGGGGCAAGCGATGGGGACTCCTCGAAACTCCAAGCAATGGCGTGTGGGCTTGAGGAATACGGTCGAAGGGGCACGGGAGAAGTATACTTTTAGGCCACGTGGTTAGGGCGCAGAGGCATCGGTGGGGCCAGTGAGTGTTGAGGGCGTCTTCACCAAGTTCACTCCATATCTTCAGCGCGTGTGTGTCCCGAGACCTACGTCGACTTTTGCCTTTATCCCCTCCTATGGGGCAGGGTGCGCCCAACACAGATGCTTTGACTCATTGCACCTGCTGCCGCCAGAAGAGGTTTTGGCCTGTAGGGCTGCAAGCCAGATTACTTTTGCCTCGAAGGAAAGATCTTTATCAAAAATGGGGCGCCTTTAATCTTTTTTAACCCTTGTTTTTAAGTGATAAACCAGATGGTCTGCTCGATGCGACGACAACAGTAAATGAACAACCAACAACAACAAAGGAGGGGAGGTAATTTGCTAAGCGAATTCTTGCTAATCATAATACCTCCCATACAAGATGATGTACATACCTCCTTCGGTGTGTACATCGATATTCAAATGGCTGACGATGCTTCACGTTGCTCTACATTCTGCCTTGCAATGAACTTTACTCTAAGGGTTTATGAAGCTGTGACATTACTTTTAATAACACATTGGGACAATTTTCGTTAACAGAACGCAAAGTGATTTAAACACTTGCAAAAGAATAATTACTTTAGATTTGGTTACCCACTGGTAACTTTATAAAGTGACTCGAACAATTGTGAATTAATAAAGATTATAGGACCACGTATATAGGCTATGGCCAACAAAATGAAAAATGGTTGTGTTCAAAATTAAAATGCGGTTACTTAATTTTTAGATAAAATGCATGCGGTTAGTACAATCTGCCTTGAAGAGCTGTGTAAATGAAAAAACAACGTTTACTTTTGTAAATGACATCCCCTTCTGTGATACTGTAATGACTATACATATTAGCATTGATAATTTATCTTCATTTTAACGTACTTTGTAGCCATTACAGTTTTGGCATGCGGGCAGTATTATGAGTTTTAATTCGCTAATGCAAACCTACGCTAATTTTATCAAATCTGCCTACTCAATGTTATGGCCAGGCGAGCAGAATAAAAGATGTAGAATTAGGACAAACAGAGATCTTGGAAGGAAATGGAAGGGGAAAAGGGATAATAATAACAAAGGAAATTACCAAGACATTCTGAATGAAACTTGACGCATATGAGAAGGCGGGACACGTCCCTCAGAGCTTACAAAGGGCATTTAAATCACAAAGGCAGGGTACTTATTTCGCGATTCATTAAAATTAAAGATAAATAAATGACTAAAAGAAAGTAAATGATATTGGCAGAAGAGCTAAGGAAAAAAAGAGTGAGGGTTTTATTGTGTTAGGCGGGAATTTATCGTCTTTCGCCTATAAATTACGGCCCGGACTATCACTTCAGTCCCAGAGGCGAGAAGGAGTGCACCGAAGAAGCGCGACTCCTTCAGGAGGGCGACCGCATACGCCCGATTGCCAAGGCTGTAGGCGCAAGGGCGTGCCGCTATACTCTGTTATTCTTAATGATTTATACATTGTGAGAATGGTATCCCGTATTTGGTACTCTTGTGGGGATAATTTAAGGGAAGATTAAATAGAGGTGATAAGAGATAGAAGTTCCTGAGAGCGGAGGAAGATAGAGGAGGGCTGACATCCTTCTGGATTAGGGTGCAAGACGCTGAAAGATGAAATGGTGGCACAGGTGCCATGGGAGCTCTAGGAGCTCTTTGTAAATTACCTGGAATGTCCCCACGCCCGTGAATTCGCCTCGAGTCGCTCTTAATGGGACAGTCGTCCTCGGCAGGAGGAAGCGGAGGGCCCGCGACGGAGGGCGGCACCGCGGGTACCACCTGGGCCTGCTGATGCTACAGCTGACGCAGGAGGGGTTCCATCGCGGGTTCTATGATCCGTCGCGGCTCTTGTAGTTTCATCGGCCAGGGAGATATGGCAGAATCTGACTTGCAATTGCGTCGACGGCAGGCTGAGGCAGAGAGGGAGGGCGATGGCGAGGGGTGGCGTGGCGGCTGCGCGGGTAGCGTTGACCAGCTCGAAGGCACGGGTTGAGGCCGCGCCTGCAGGTGAGCTTCAGCGGTGGTAGGAGAACCGTCTCTCTGACCGGCAGCTATTGGCGGTGCCAGGCCGGGGAAGAGAGGTCGCCAGTTGGATCCCGTGAATGGAGATCGGTCAGCGCTCTGGCGCTGGCACTAGGAACGAAGGCAGGCGCTATCAGGAGTTTCTTGGGCTCGTCGGTCAGGGCCAGGATGAAGCCCAGCCCTGCTCGGGGCATGCAAATTAGCACCGGCAATTTGGCATCTCCTGAAGGGAAGTCTGATTGGGACCCTGGCACAGGCAGGACGGACACTGGAGGTGGATCGGGAACGATCGGGGGAGCCACTGTACATCGTACTCCAGGTGGCACTGATGGGGCTACGTCCTCCTGGTACCCAGGGCCGCCAGTCTTGGCTGAGGGAGAAGCGGGGGAGGATTACTCGCGCCCGCGGAATGATTCGGGGAATGGGGACCCCTAGATTGTCGTGATTTCGGTGGGGACTGAAAGTCTGTCCCCCAGAGATGACGTCATAGCCTCCCGAGGAGATGGCTTTGCTACTGCAAGATTGCAATTTTGGATTGGTGAGATGTATGACTCTCAATTGGACCGTGAGAGTATCATTTAAATTGATTATTCCCTCGATCGTAGCTGATTTTCCGTCTGTGTGATAGCTCCGTAGGAACTCTGTTCCTTGGATGAGGAAGGTGTTTGCGCGCCCGAGTCCTCGAAAGCAGTGACTTCGGCGGCGTGGGCGCATACCTGCGTGGAGGGCCGCGTATACAGGCCGCTCCGGCGGAGCGTGACTGAGGATCTGTGGTGGCCAGAGCGACGGTGGAGTAGTTGATTTGTGTGCGTGGGCATTTGGCCCATGCGGTGAGTGGCCATAGACCTTTTGCCGTGCAAGGTCTGTAAAAATCTTTCGCGCTGCCCCTGTGGAGCGCGGGCGAGTTATTGTCGGTTTTCCGGGAGAGAAGGCGGTTCTTGTTCAGTACTGTTAGGAGGAATGCCCCGTTTTCTTGTGCTTGAGTTAGGGAGCTTGCCAGGATCCATTTTAACCAGGAATTTGAACCTCCCGAGGAGGGACGAGGATTATTTTCCGCCCCATGGATCCTTCTTGAGGTGGTGATTTCCCACATATCTGCTGTTCGGCAACACTCGGTGAGTGTTGCTGGGGCTTCCTCCACTATATGAGTGGGGGCAGGAGCGTAGCGCAGGAAATGCTCAGTTGGCAGCTGATGCCCTCGGCGATTGTTATTAACTCCTTCGGAATCGAGCATTTTGTCAACGCCGCTCGAATAATCAGCCCAATGGACCAAGTCTGGCCTGCTTCTCTGGGCTGCTCTCTCCGTCTCCCTCCACACGCTCGGGGGTAATCGTCTGCAACCGTGGCACTGCTTGGCGTGCGGCTTCCCAATTTCCCGATGTCTGCGGAAGGCGTGGTAGGCAGGGCCTTTCGCCCAGGAATTTTAGTGAGCAAAGGGAGAGTTCAGCGAGTGCGCGCTCGGACTCGTTGCGACCCTTTCAAGCCATACTTGGGTTGGACTCGGTCCATTTTGGCATGAGCGAGTGAGCTTGGCTGAGGAGCACTCATCAGCGGCAGGGGGCGGGGGTGGCGTGCTGTCGTTCTAGCACCTGGAGCTCGCAGGCGCGTTCTCTCTCTCTCTCCCTCCACGTTCTCTCTCCTCGTTGTTCTTGAGTCAGTTCTCTCTCTCTTTCTCACGTTCTCTCTCCTCTCGTTGTTCTTGGGCAATTCTTTCTCTTTCTCTCTCCTCACGTTCTTTTGCCTCTCGTTGCTCTTGGGCAATTCGTTCTCTCTCTCTCTCCTCACGTTCTCTTTCCCTCTCCTGCTCTTGGGCAATTCTTGCCCTCTCTCTCTCCTCACGTTCTTTGGCCTCTCGTTGCTCTTGGGCAACTCGTTCTCTCTCTCTCTCTCTTCACGTTCTCTTGCTCTCTCCGCCTTGGCATAAGTCCACTCGCTCTTGAATATGCTCTCAGATCTTGCCCCGATAGTCCATGTGTCCTTCCCAGCGGACATGTAGAATTCAGAAATCCTCGTTTTGTTGGGCTCTGGTGATAGCCATCTTGAAATAATGGGTATATGATATGTCTGAAGACTTTTGTTAAATTGGATGTGTCTTGGAAAGGCGTGGTTGTTCTTGGCCCGAGCGAATTCTAATATGCGTCGGAAAGGCGTACTTGGATTATAATCGCAGCTCGGACTTGGCGGCTGTAGCGTGAAGTTAAGGTTGTTCTAACGAACTAGAATGATCAGTCGTAAGAAGCTTGGGTGTGTGTGAACTACTATATAATGTCTCAAAAGGACTTAATTTTGGGTTCCACTTGGGAGCTGAGAAATTCGCCACGTGCACGGCGTAAATTTTTGTGTGGTCTCTGAGGACTGGAGATTTGGAGAAATTCTCGCCACGTGCGGCAGTAAATTTCTGAGTCCCTGAGGACTGGAATTTGGAGAAATTCTCGCCACGTGCGACGTAGAATTTTAGGAGTCTCTGAGGACTGGAGTTTGGGGGAATTCTCGCCACGTGCGACGTAGAATTTTAGGAGTCTCTGAGGACTGGAGTTTGGAGGAATTCTCGCCACGTGCGACGTAGAATTTTACGAGTCCCTGAGGACTGGAATTTGGAGAAATTCTCGCCACGTGCGACGTGGGAGTAAGTCTGAGGACTGGGTTTGGGGTCTCGCCACGTGCGTGTAGAAATTTTAGGAGTCTCTGAGGACTGGAGTTTGGAGGGAATTAAGCCACGTCTTTGGCGTAGAATTTCGTCTCTGAGGACTGGAATTTGGAGAGAATTCATACGTCTGGCGTAAATTTTAGAGTCGCAGGACTTGGAATTACGATTAGGTCACTTGGGACTTGAAATTACTAACGGGGAAACCAAAGAAAAATGTTTACAGGGGAAATGAATGGAAGAAAAAAAAAAAATGCTACACTGCCTTGGGCATGGGAGGTGGGGTGCAGGTCGTTTGGCCAACACGGTATTTTTAGATTCTGGGTGAATGAACCCGTATATCTTATGAACCGTCTGGGATTCGGGGAATTTCCCAGTCGTCTGAGATAACAGTACAACAGCCCACAGTAATTTCCCTATAAAGCGGGTTTAAATTTAAACTTTCCTAACACCTAACTCGAATTCCTAGCACTACACTGAAATTTTCCAGCAATGCAATGACTTAGTCGGTGTCACATTAAATTTTATTTGCGCCTAAATAACAGTTCGCTAATTCGAAAACAGTAAAAGTTATCACAGAGGAATTTATTTCACTTTTATTCCTCAAGCAAAGAATATGGCAAAGATTTTTAACACAGGAATTTTTGCACCTATTCCTCAGAAGCAAATGATATGGCAAAGATTTTAACACAGAGGAATTTCGCACTATTCCTCAAAGCAAAGGATGGTTAGCACTAGTTATTTCTAACTACCTGTCACCAAGCGTGCGTGTAGTCCCCTAATACGGCGGTTCTTTTCTCTCAGTGATTACATGCATCCTATTTCTAATTCTAGGAACAGTCACGATTGTAAAGGTTTTGCTAAGATAAACACGTACTTGCATTAAGAATTTCTGGATCTGTATTGCTGGTTTTACACAAAAGTTCGTAATTGTCTCGTACCCAGCTTAGCTTTGCTAATAGCTGATCTAGCAAATAAAAAGCAACGCTAGAGGGAACTGCAACTATAAAGCAGAGATCTATGGCCAGTCGCCATTTTACACGTTTTTCCGTGGTTTTAGTTTTGAAATATGCTCTGTGTGGAGACAATTAGCAACAATTTACATTAATTGTATGTGATTCTGACTTTGTGGAGTGCGGAAAACGTAAAAAAGGGGAAAACAAGGAGAATTTCATATGAGCATAGGGCTCTTGTTACTGAGGGAAATATTGCGTAAAACACGTGGGCAAATTTAAAGGAGTGTATTTACATAAATGATATCAGTACGGGAAAGAGGAACTCAAGTAGATTACTATCTGAAGGGAGATTCCTGCAGGATTGAATGAAACTGAGATTCAGACACGGTCAGCTTCCACGAAATAGGATCCCTCTGAAATGGGAGATATGCATTGCCCAGTAATGAAAATAGACAAAGAATAATGAATTCAAGCTGCACTGAGAATTGCCAAAGGAGTAATAAAGAATTAATACTGCCGATGCAAAGAGGCGCACGGACATTAGACAAGGAGATTTCTGGCTTTCTCTTTAAGAAAATATTACGAGACAAATGGTAAACTGAAATGGGGCTCTTCAGGGCACTTTACCTTAGATTTTCGAGAGCGCGTGAAAGCGGTCCGTGGGTGACTGCATTCCGAGAGCGGCGAGAGTTTCTTCCACGTGGTGAATGCAAAGGGCTTCCGTGGGGGCAAGGCGATGGGAGGACTCCTCGAAACTCCAAGCAATGGCGTGTGGGCTTGAGAATACGGTCGAAGGCACGGAGTATACTTTTGAAAGGAGCCACGTGGTTAGGACGCAAGAGGAACATCGGTGGGGCCAGGTGTTGAGGACGTCTTCACAAGTTCACTCCATATCTTCCAGCCAGCGTGTGTGTAGAGACCTGCGTGGGCTTTTGCCTTTACTATCCCCTCCTATGGGGCAGAGAGTGCCCAACACAGATGCTTTGACTCATTGCACCTGCTGCCATGTGAGGTTTTGGCCTGTAGGAGAAACACAAGCCAGATTACTTTTTGCCTCGAAGGAAAGATCTTTATCCAAAAATGGGAGGCGCCTTTAATCTTTTAACCCTTGTTTTTAAATTACGATAGACAGATGGTCTATCGATAAACATTTAACGGTAAATGAACAACCAACAACAACAAAGGGAGGAGGTAATTTGCTAGCGAATTCTTGCTAATCATAATAATATATATATATATATATATATATATATATATATATATATATATATATATATATATATATATATATATATATATATATATATATATATATATATATATATATATAACTATGTATATATATATATATATATATATATATATATATATATATATATATATATATATATATATATATATATATGTATATATATATATATATATATATATATATATATATATATATATACTCTATATAATATATATATATATATATATATATCTATATAATACATATATCTATATATATATATCTATATATATATATATATATATATACTATATATATATATATATATATATATATATATATATATATATATATATATATATATATATATATATATATATATATATATATATATATATATATATATATATATATATATATATATATATATATATATATATATATATATATATATATATATATATACATATATATATATATATATATATATATATATATATATATATATATATATATATATATATATATATATATATATATATATATATATATATATATATATATATATATATATATATATATATATATATATATATATATATATATATATATATATATATATATAACAATATATATATATATATACACATACATATATATATATATATATATATATATATATATATATATATATATATACATACATAACATATATATATATATATATATATATATATATATATATATATATATATATATATATATATATATATATATATATATATATATAATATATATATATATATATATATATATATATACTATATATATATATATATATATATATATATATATATATATACATATATATATATATATATATATATATATATATATATATATATATATATATATATATATATATATATATATATATACTGCTATATATATATATATATATATAGCAGAAGTTGATATTGAGTTCTATCAACCCAACAAACAGCAATTTGGAGTGAGGAGAAAGACACTTCTTTATTCTTTTCTAAGTACTTTATTCAGCTGCTGATGTTTCAAGACGTTTAGTCTAATTTTCAAAGCTACATAATTAAAAACTAACAAAAAGTTGTTTTATATATAACATAAAATTATAAGTACAGTAAAAAGGAAGAGTATTTACCAGGTGGTGATGAGGGCACAGACCGAGTGACAGTTCGGGCCAGGTTCAGCTCCGACTTAAACTCACGAGAGTATAGAGATGTTGAGGTGGTCTGAGTATTTAGTTGGGGGGCAACTTGTTTAATAAAAAGTGATTCTAAAATTGCTAATTGTTGGTCGTTAGGAGTTCGGGCTATGATTTTAAAATCTTTGTAGTTGATATCGAATTTACATTTCTTTGCATGTTCACCCATGCAAGAGAATTCTGGGCTTAATAATTTAACACCCGTTCAGTAACTCACGCCTCGATGAGAATCCAGTCTCACTTTTAACAACCTGCGGCTGGAGCCGACACATTTCCCCAGGTTACATCTGGGGCAATTAAATAGGTAAATGACTCCTGAGGTCATCAGCGGATGAAGATTCTGTTTGTGTTTGAATAAGGATCCAGTGGTCATTGGATTACAAGGTATTAGCTTTAGGCCAATTGCTGGTAAAAAAAGAAAAAACTGTGTATAATATGCGATAATTCTCGATAGAAATTTTTATCATGAATGAGCGTGACGCTTGCGTATAGTCGTAATTTAGGTATGGTTGATATTTTGCATTTTGGGTGGAAGATATTATTTAGAAACTTGTAGAGATGTTTATGAAACAGTTTGATTGGAAAGCAGTTGTCAATAAAGTAATGACGGAGGTAGAAGATGTTATACTGAAAGCCCTGTGAAAGAGGGTAGATAAAGAATTTAGCTTAAAATTATAAAAGCAATGCCTATAAAAATTAGAACCCATGCCAGTGAATGCTTTCTTTCTAAAAACCGTCCTACCTTCGCCAACATTTTCATGTGCTCCGTGGAGGAGC